>NW_004524750.1:1976203-2031099 GCF_000260255.1 Octodon degus
CCTCTCTGTCTCTCTCTCCTCTCTCTCTCTCTCCTCTCTCTCTCTCTCTCTCTCTCTCTCTCTCTCTCTCTCTCTCTCTCCTCTCTCTCTCTCTCTCTCTCTCTCTCTCTCTCTGTCTCTCTCTCCTCTCTCTCTCTGTCTCTCTGTCTCTGTCTCTCTCTCTCTCTCTCTCTCTCTCTGTCTCTCTCTCTCTCTCTCTGTCTCTCTCTGTCTCTCTCTCCTCTCTCTCTCTGTGCAGGCCTCAGACTGGTAGTCATCCTCCTGTTTTTAGCCTCCCTAGAGAGAGCTGGGCTTACAGGCATGCACAACCACCCCAAGCACCATCACCAGCTCGGCGCGCCTGCGGGGCAGGGCTGGCATGGCGTGTGGTGCCAAGGATCAAACCCTGAATGCTGTGCTTACCTAAGCAAGTGCTTAGTCCACTGAACTATGTCACCCACCCTAGATTTATCTTTCCTTATAGATGAATAATACTCTGTTGTATAGAAGTACAAGATCATTTTATCCATTCCTCAGTTGATGGGCATTTGCATTGTTTCCAAGATTTACCTATGACAAATTACACGGCCCTAAACATGGGTGCACATGTGTCACTGTTGTATGATATTTTCAGTTTTTCTGGAAAAATCATCAGAAAGGAAGTAGCTGGGTTGAGTGGCACCACTCATACTAGTTTTTGAGCAATCTCCACATTGATTTCAATAGTGGTTGTATCAGTCTATATACACAGCAATGGCGGAGAAGTGTTTCTTTTTCCCCACAGCCCCTCCAACATTTGTTATTGGTTGATTTCTTGATGGGAGCCGTACTTACTCAGATGGGATGTAATCTCAGTGTTGTTTTTATTTGCAGCTCTCAAATGACCAGTGGTGTTGAACATTTCTTCATCTGAGAAGTGTGCATTCATCTCAGATGCCCATTTTCTGATTGCGTCCTTGGATTTTGTGGGCTTGATATATATATATATATATATATATATATATATATATCCTTTAAATGTTCTAGATAGAAGTCCTTCATCTGAGGTACAGTTGGATAATTTTTTTCCCCAATTCTCAGAATTTCTTTTAATTCTTTTGGTAATTTTTTTTGATGTGCAAAAAGATCTCATCTTTTCAGTACAATGAGATCCCAGTTGTTGTCTTTTGAAATTTTTCCCATGTGGCTTGGTTTTTGTTCATGGACTCTCTACCTACCCCTGTGTCCCTAAGGTTCTTTCTTTCTTTCTTTCTTTCTTTCTTTCTTTCTTTCTTTCTTTCTTTCTTTCTTTCTTTTCTTTTCTTTTCTTTTCTTTTCTTTTTTGTATTTAGGACAGGATGTATAGGGTATACAGGGTGTACAGTGTGTACAAGGTCTCACTATATAGCTTGGACTCATAGTGATTCTCCTGTTTTCAGCCTCCCAAGCACTGGGATTACAGGCATGCACCACCACGCCCAGTCTCAATTGCAGTCTCAGTGTGCCCCATAAGCAGAGCTGGAACAGCACACCTGGAATCAAATCCCGGATGCTGTGCTCTGCTTAAGTAGGTGCTTTAGTCCACTGTGTTGTCAGGACGGCCCCCTTAAGGTCTCTATTTACTTCTCTTCGAGAAGCCTTAGTATTTCAGTTTTAATACTTAAATCTTTGATCCAGTTTGACTTTGGTTTAGTGCATGGTGATAGACACGCTCCCATTTTGGTCTTTGGCAAGTGCAGAGCCAGTCTTTCCAGCACTGTTTATTAAAGAGGCTATCTTTCTTCCAATGAATGTGTTTGGCACCTTTGTGAAAGATAAATTGGGGAAGTGTGTTTGTAGTTGTGTCTGCATCCTATAATCTGCTCCACTGATCTTCAGGTATTTTTTCTTTTTTGCTAGTATTATGCTGATTTTATCACAGTAGCTTTGTAGTATAATTTCAAGTCAGGAATTGTGATGCCTCTTGTCTTGCCTTTGTTTCCAAGGAAATTGCTTTTGCTATTTTAGGTCTTTTCTGATTCGAGAGGAATTTCAGGAATGCTTTTCTCTAGATTTATGAGGTAAACACATGGTATTTTAATGGGGATTGCAATGAATGTGATAATAATTTGGGAGTATGGCCATTTTCACAATGTTGGTTCTTGCTATCCATAAGCAAGTAATTTCTTTCCATTTCCTGAAATTTCTTCAATCTCTTTTTTCAGAACACTATAATTTTCAATTTATAGTATTTTAGTTCCTTTGTTAGATTTATTCCTAAATAGTTCCTTTTTCTGAATGCTATTGTGAAAGGTGTACTTTCCCTAACTTCTTTCTCAGCATGTTGGTAGTTTGTGTACAGGATTGCTATTAATTTTCGACTGTTGAATTGGTATCTATCTATGCTACTGAATTTGATTATTAAATCCACAGGATTTTGGGGTCTTCTTTGTAGAGTATCAAGTCATCTTCAAGTAACAGTTTCACTTTTTCCTTCTCAATCCTTATTCCTGCTATTTTCTCTGTTGTCTAATTGCTCTAGAACCTCTAATAGTTATGAAGTTTATTAGTACTATTATTAAAAAGGTGCTACCTTTTAAAACACATTTTAGGTGAACATGTACTCCTGGCTCCCCCTTTCCTCCCTTTCGAATCAGGTCTGTCACTTTAAATGCCCTTGTCATTTTCTGAAGTATTTAATGGTATTTTTTAGAATATCTGAGCAATGGTACAGATCTTGTTCACTAACCTTTTTCAAGTTAAAATATATAAACTAATGCTTAGATTAAGTGTATGATGCAAGAACATTAAACGTTGAGATCTGAATAAAAATTATTAACTGGACCTATCAGGTTAAGTTGGACTTGAAGAGGCCCTGATATCACACCACCTTAAGAATAGCTCACACTCATTTCCCATCTCGGCACGAGTGTACACATGGATGCCCACGTTTACCCATGCAGATAATTGTCTGCAAAATGTCCGAGTAGTGAAATCCCAATTGAAAACATTTGGTAGCTACCGGACCTGGGAAAATTGGCTGAAAGGCAGGTCTTTGTTAAAACTACAATCAGGTACTTTGAAATGCTCTTTTTCTTCTTTGTCTGTCATCCATCTGACATATAGCATCTGTCAGATCATGCTGGGTTGCCTTCGTCAGCCTTCCACTCATCTTCAAAGAGAGACAAAGCTTTTGAAGGTTTTTATTCCTCATGAATATCCCCACGGAAATGTAGAAGGTTCTTCACTGGATCAACATCCAGTGTCTGTAGGATATGAGGAGGCAGAGTCTTGCCGTAGAAGCAGTGCTTTCCCAAAACCAGCCTTCACACACGACTGTCAGGGAGCTGCCTCATGCAGAAGTCAGGGACCTGGTTGAGCAGTATGCATACATGCTTCTCAAAATCTAATATGATAGGAATCACCTGAGAGTCTTGAGAGCTCCAGTGCTTCCGGGGTGTACCTCAGCTTCTGCAATCTTCCAAGGGCTACTAATTTGTGAATGATATTTTTATTAAGAATAGAGAATGCTAGAACAAGTTTAATCACATGAAGTGACTTCACAAAGCACGATTACAGCACAAACAGAAGTGGTAATCTTTTTTTTTTTTTTTAGTTCTTTGTAGTATCTATTTCCATATAATTTATTTTTTAGAATAAGAAGACAGACAGACATTCTGGGCTTTCCAGTGACTGTGTGGCCTTTCTTCAGCATGGCATCTTGGTTCTGGGGTTCAGCATCTCTGAAGAACGTGGTGGAAGCTGATAGTCTAGGCTCGGAAGTCACAAAGAGTCACTCATGTCATAGTTACAGACCTGATCATGTCCAGGGAAGGGAAACAGACCAAAGAGCCAGTAGAACTCAGCCAACACTGTATTTTAAGAAGAGCCAGTGCAATGTCTGGCCATCTTTTGGAAATGCAAGGTCACAACAGGTAGTATGATCCTACTGTATAGAAGTTATCATAGGGGCAACAAGGGGAGCTTCTTACTACAGGGCTGAGTTGACACAGAGTAGTTGGGTAATTTCTTTAAGTAAATATGTAATGTGGATTTTGCAAAGTGTAGAGTGACTTCATTGAGACAGCATTCTGTTTCCAGCAGTGCTGGGCTTAGACACTAGCTTCTCCGTATCCCAACTGTTTGACTTCAGACAAGTTGCTTGTCTAGAACTTCACAGAAGTCACTATTTTAGAATTGATGCCAGGGACACCCTGAACTGCACAATGAGATGTCTCAAGAAAAAATTAAAATGAACGAATAGATTCTTCAAGATAAAATAAGTGATGGTGGTGAAGGGAAAATATATAACATGATGTATGTTGTGCATTAAAATATTTCATTGGATGATGAATTAATTCATTGTGGTGTTTCTCATATAGTTATTTTGCTCCAATCTATGTTATACTTTTCCATTTACTTGTAAGAAAATTACTTTCTTCCTGAAGAAGACAAACGGAAGTTCCTTACCCTCTTTCATATACCAATTCACACGCATAGATACTCTGAGAACTGGCAGGGGAGGGCATAAACAGCAGTACAGAATGCCAGCCTCTGTTCTAATGGTGTAGAAGCATGTGTCTGCCAGGCCCTGTACGCAGGCAGGCCTAGGACACCACTGTCACGGGTCCCGCGGCCACAGGGGCATGGCTACTCGACAGCACCATATTTTCTAATCTAGTAAAAGAGACTTCATCAGAAAGAAAATAGCTGTTTCTAGCAAGTTGTAGGGGTCTGAGGATGACAGAGCAAGTCTTCTTACATCAGCATTTTTACTGGCCTCTGGCTCAAAACAATACATTAAGGCATTATTTAATTTCTGTTCAAATTTATATGAGTAAATCCAAAAATTCACCCCAAAGCAATACATTCCCTTCTGTAAGTCTTTCCTTTAAATGTATGACTGAGCCTAATGTCAGGATATGAATGTATCCTCCAAATAGAAAGTGTGCAAACAGAGATTCAGAAACAGTCACTTTTAGGTCTTTAGTAATGGTTTATTCTGGGATTATAAAACCTCTATTATTTCTCTTAAGTGATGTTTCTTAATCTAGCAGTTTGTTTAAATTCAGATATAGTTAAATACATATCATGTACAATCCATCTTTCTTGAAGACAAGGATTGTTACAGTAATTTAGTTTCTTGTAAAAAAGATTATTGAAGTGTGACATTTGATTTGAATTAAATGTGACAGACTCTAACAAAAAGTGTTGTAAAAAGAATAGCAATAATCTATGTCATGAAGAAGGAAAAAGAATCCTACAGTTTCATCAACTTTCACCTATTTTCCCGTGTCCACCATCAATACCTGCTGCTAGAGTTAGGAGAACAGCCTCATGCTCAGTTATAAGCAGCCTTTCCACTCACCACATCTCTAACAGGATCACTGGTCATCTTGAATTCATGTCAGTCCGTCTGCGCAAGGCGCGGACAAGGCTACCCTTTCCTTCTTGGCCGCCACTTCTCTCTGTGCTTGTTGCGTAGCTCTGTGGCTATGGTCATAGTTTCCGAAGTATTTTTCTTTTTTTTTATTTTTAAATTATTTATTTATTTTTTTTATTTATGTGTGTGTGTGTGTGTGTGTGTGTGTGTGTGTGTGGCCAGCTCAGCCCACCAGGGGGCGGTGCTGGCTGGCATGTGGTGCTGGGGGATTGAACCGTGGTCCCTGTGTTTTGCTTAGCTTAGCTTGATTCTAAGTAGATGCTTTAGACCACTGAGCCATCTCACCAGCCCCTCCGAAGTATTTTTCTTGAATCTCTTTTTCCTATCAGATTAAAATCTACTTAAGTTCTGAGACAATATTTTAGCCTAGTGCAGTAGAGAAAATTTCATTTACTTATTCATTGATTTATTATTTTATTTCATTAAATATTTTTGTGTTCAGTATTCATTTATGAGAAGAAAAATAAAGTCTTGATTTCAAAGAGTCCACAGCTGATTGGAAAGGCAGGAAGTTTGTAGGTGACTTCAGTAAGATGTAAAAAGCATTGTGGGAAGCCCCCCTCGAAGCTCCGTGACACAACAACCAGCCAAGTTGGTTGATCATCCAGGTATTCCAGGAGTCAGGGAAGCTACGTCCCACCTGATCCCTCATCCACAGCTTAGGCAGGAGGGACGACGCTTTGTTGCTTGTGCCAGTCTATTTCCTTTCTTGAGAAGGGGAAGAGCATTATGAGCCTTGTGTTCATTTTTCTGGGCAGATGGGCAGTTGTCAGAAGGTTCTTGTTAGCTCACCTCTCATGGGCTGGCAAATAGCTCAGCAGATTAAAGCACCTGCTTAGGCAGACACAGCGGCCGGGGGTTCAATCCCCCACCCCAGGGGTGCACTGAAAGGGTGACTGAGAGTGGGCATGGTGGTGCACACCTGTAATCCCAGCACTTGAGAGACTGTAAACAGGAGAACCACTGTGAGTCCTATCTACCTAGTGAGACCCTGTAGACCCGGTAGACCCTGTACTAAAAACAAAACCAAACAATAAATAAATAAATAAATAAATAAATAAAAACCTGGCTTCTCAGATGCATCCTATGGAACTGGGATAGTTTTATTCTCAGATACTTAAGAATAAGATCCTTACTTTTTAAAAGTACACATTGCCCCAATGTAAATTCGGAATTCACACAGCTGACCATGGCCATAAAATGCAATCATAACTACAGTGCATCACCATAGACAGTTCTCCTTTGCAAAAAGTGAGGAAAACACTGGCAGGCGCCTTCTGTGCAAGCTGTCACTCTCCCACAGGACAGTCTGAATTCCCACAGTAAATGAGATGCGGGCGTGACGACACTCATCTGTGAAATGGAACTTCCTCACCCAGGTGGCTTTCAGTCGCTTGATCATCTCCTATCGGTAAGTTTCAATCTCAGGTCCAAAGAGCCCTTCTTCTCCTTACACAGGGTTCTTGCTCAGGGTCTTTCTCCTTACCCAGGGTCTGCCTCAGCTGCCGCTGTCCTCACAGCACACACGTGTGCTTTTCATGAGCTACTGGGTGAATTCTGATCAGCTAGAACTCAACCATCTGCCTGTAGACTGGACCCAAACAAATTGAAAGGGTTTGGGTAGTGTTTCAGATAATTCTGACATCAATGTTATTTTGGTAAGCCAGGCCTAGTAACTACTGGTGCCACATGTTACACTTGAGATTATAAGTGCTGACAGGTGTAGAGCTATTACTGTGGGCTCCTAAATAGGATTAAAATGACTCTGGTGGCAAGTAGAATGCTAAGCATTTTGTTATTTGTACTTTGGAAAGTCTAAGCCAGTAAAATAAAACCGGTAAATCAAGCTAAGTTGCCCACTAGATCAGAACCCAAGTGACATTCCTTGCACAACCTAGGAAGGCTATGCAGAAACATACTGCAGCTGATGTCTTCTTCTCTGAGGCCCATGTTGTCCTTAAAGACAATCTTCGCCTAGTGACCTCCAGATATTAGGAGGAAATTACAAAAACTGTCTTTGGGCCCTGAGACACCAATTGAAGTACTACTCAAAGTGCCTAGTGCTTTTAGTTCATAGTGGTCAGGAAGCAGAGCTGGGCACAGAGTCAAGAAAATTGCTGGGAAACACACATGGACTCTGAGACCACCCAGCATTCATGCTGCACCCCAGCACACCCAGGACAGTGACAAGCAATCCTCAGATGCAGTCTGGCTTATTAAGTGCAGCTCCTACGAAAGCAATGGCAAAAGACCAGCGTGGCTGGGTGACCGTTTTTCTTATAGCTACAGCTGAGCTTTGGCCCGCACCTGCGGCACGATCAGCTCACGTGGCTGAATGAACCACTTTGATGCGTGCCTTGGAGTAGCAAGAGAAATGGGAGCCATGTATGCCAATTCCATACATGCTTTTCCAGTGCTACCTGCCTGTACTGTCATTTCAATAAAAGAGGCCACCTCAACATTAAAAACAGTTTATGAAATATGACCCTGAAACAGCAGCTTTGTCAGAAGCTGTCTGTCCATTTTCAGGCTATGATCGCTCGTCCTCGTGAAAAGGCTTTAGGCAATCGGAGAGCTGAGGTAGTGGCTCAGTACGCAGCTACACCTCCTGCGCTCAAGTTGCCTCTGACCCTCACATCTGGACCTCATTTCCTTCTACCTACCACTGGAGGATGTCACATGGGCCCGAGCTTCTGTGCTGCACAAGGAGCCAAGTGGTGACTCAAGCCAGACAACTTACAGTGCATAAGAGCATTAAAGCCTTGCACACTTTCTGTCCTTCATGGTAAATCCAATGACACTGAGGGTACCAGCAGGTGGTCAGTGGTCTTCCTGCTAGCCTGGAAGTTCAGCCTTCACTGAAACTAACAGGGAGATCCAAAGGTCAACACTTAGCTCTGTAGGAGACACTTCCTGGACCTCGTCTCGGTCCAAGAAGCCAATATTTGTCATCCCAAAGTTACATTATTGGAATCCCATCAAGTTGATTCCAATCTACCACTTACAATGCAACCCATGGTGAAAATAAAGACACTAAGTTATATTTTCAATCATCGGGGAGTCAAGGGGCTCTAAGTCCAGCCATGAAGATGGCTTTCTGGAACCAAGAGAGCGACCCAGGGCCTCACCCGGTTTTTACTCAGTGGGGGACTGGCTTGAGGAGGATTGACTGAGAATTGTGGGAAGTAGGTGACCATTGGGAGCTGAGCTAGGTGGGTGGCCTACATTTACCTCTGCCATATGCAGAGAGGACATGCAGAGAGAGTAATCTGCATTATATAGTATCTAATGTTTTGTTAAGTCTGGTACTTCAGCTCTGATGTAGTCTTTCAAGCCCCAGGAAGTCATGGCCTCTGTCTTGAGGCTCCATCCCAGCTGGCAGTGCAGAGCATTAGCTCTTTGGTCCTGTCTCGACCCGGCTCACCTTGAAGAGCAGCAGGTGTAGGTTACCAGGGAAACACGCATGCCACCTTCAAAGACTATCACCAGGGATAGTGTCCTTCAGGGTAAATCCAGTGGAGGTGGAGGTGGAGGTTACCAGGGAAACACGCACGCCACCTTCAAAGACTATTACCAGCCCCTCAGCTAGACCAATACACATTGCTTGAGGCCAGCTGAAGGATAAACAGAAGTCCTAGCCAGCTCTGTACAGAACAATACGAGGAAGTAGGGTCAGGCTCAGTCAAAATGGAGACAGTCACCCTTCTTTCCAGGAGAGCTGCTCAGGTGGTCCTCCACATAACTCCTCCTTTTTTGAAATGTATTTTAGGGCAGGGTCTACAGGGTCTGCAGGGTCTCACTATGTAGACTGGACTTTTAGTTATTCTCCTGTTTTCGGCCTCCCAAGCCCTGGGATTAGAGGAGCACACCACCATGCTCAGCCTTGATCTTGGTCTCAGCGCACACCGGGAGGCAGGCCAGCATGGCACAGCATGGCAGGGACCAAACCCCAGCTGCTGTGCTCCGCCTAAGCAGGCACTTTAGCCCACCGAGTGATCTGCCCAGCCCCATTAACTCTTTTTGGAAAGCCTCTTCTTGGTACTTCTTCTTCAACAGCTATCAAGGTTCTAGGAATTGTCAACTGTATCAATCGCTCCCACATCAAGCCTTGGAAGGGAGAAGTTCCTCGACAGACCCCACCACTCCAGGAATGGCAACTATTAGGAGATTTAAAATATACCTGTTCAGGTACACTTAGGGATGCTAGTTGTCCCCATCCCCTGTTCCACCAGAGTGGTGGCACACCTTGAGCGTTATTCTAAACCCTTAGTGATGCTGTTCTAGTATTCTCCTTTGGTTAAAATACTGAAGTCCCCTTATGAGTAAGGCAGGATCACCAAATCAGACTGCACTCAGCATTTTATGTGCAGTACAAGAGGGATCTGTGCACTTACTGAAGTGTAATGGCAGGTGTATACAAATGAAAACACTGCTGAGGCCTCTTCTACCCAATGGTGTAAACTAACACGTCCACACCACACCAAATCATGATCTAGGCTGTAGGCAGTGAAGCAGTTTGGTTCTGTATGTGAGCTTCATGAAAAGTGGCTTATAAGCAGTAGAGTTTTGTTCTTATTGTATTTAGACCATTGGCTCAGTTACTTTCCTCTCATTGCGGGGACAAATACCTGACACCCAAAATGAAGGAAGGAAGGGTTTATTCAGCTCACAGTTGCTGGAGGTTTCAGTCAATACTCCACTGGCTCCAAGGCAGAGGGGCACATGGCAGAGGGCAGCAGTTCATGGTGGCAGCAGAGAGCAAGAGGAGCCAAGGGATGAGCAGCAGCACTAATGGATACAGAGAGAGAGTCTGTCTCTCTGTCCCTCTTATGCTACATTCAGGTTCTCTGCCCCAGGCTTGGGGAAGTACACACACCCATAATCCCAGCAGTACTAAGACCCATAATCCCAGCCTTGGATCACTCATAATTCCAGGAGATCATGAGTTAATCACAAACTCTTAAAGTCCCTGCCCCATGACTGCAGGAGGCTTTGGGGGGACAACTAGACACAAACCATAACAACCTATATAATAAGCTCTTTCTGAATCACCAGTTTACAGTCCACTTCCAGGCAATCTTATAACTTCTGATCCAGTTGTGTACGCAAGACTTTTTATTGATTTGTCAGGTGTGAATATCAGCAAGATTAGGGACCCTAACGCCTTCCCCTTGAGGGCTCTCTTAGCAGAAAGTAACCAGAACGACTGGACACCCCGGTACTCTATGTGGTGACAACTTTGGTGTGTGAAGTAACTGGTTCTAGTAATGTGGAGCTTAGTTTAAATGGCATAGTTTTCATTTTAAAGCTTTATATTCATTCTACTTGGGAAGTTTTATTCAGGGAGGGTTATGGTTTGTGTCTAGATGCCCCCCAACTTCATGCAGTCGTAGAGGTGGCTTTTTCAGAAGCGGCTGGGTCTAGCCTACGTGGTGCTGGGACTGCTTCATGGTGCAGAGATAGCATTCCTGGGCCCTGGAGTCAAGGGTGTGATGCTAAGCAGCCTGGATGAAAGGAAGGGGCAGGAAGAGCTGCGGTCGGCCCTGCCTGCCTGGGGCAGCACGCCACTTCTCCTCTGTGTGCCCCTCTGCCATGCCGCCCTGCCTTAGAACCAGCCACCTATGGGCTGAAGCCTAAGCTATATAAACCTTTCCTCCTTTAACTTTGGACATCCAGTATTTTGTCTCAGCAGCAAGAAAAGTAACTGAAAGGGAGTATATACATTTTTAAATACACCTGATAAATGTTGAAAACAAAGACATGTGTAGACAGAGATGAGTACAGAATGGAAACATGGAATAAAATGGTATTTTTGTGGTCATATTATGGGCGACACTAGCACCACTTACTAAAAGTATCAGGCTGCATGACCCTGAGACAGGTGCCAACTATTTAATAATTTTTTTCTTTCAAGTGTCAAAAATCGCTCTGGCCCATAACTCAGGCAAGCCACGTGAGGGAGACCCTCTGCCATGCCCTTGGGACCCCTCCAGCCCTCTGGAGCTTCCTGCCCCAAGCCAGCCGAGTGAGTGAGAACATCTGCAATGCTCTCAGGACACCAGATCCAGCCCAAGCCCAGACCCGGTTAGTGTGTGGGAGAACGTCTGTGCTCCCCTGTGTCCCCTCGGCCAGAGGCACAACAGAGGGGCACCACAGGTTCACTTCCAAGGGCTGCAGCAGAAAGGAGCTGAACACAACAGCTAGACCCAGGCCAGGCATAACTGGCTAAACTCAATATTAATAGTTCTGCACCCGAATTACAGTTGGTGCTAAGGTTATAACTGCACCAAAGCTCTACACCAAAGGTCAGAGGTTAGTGCTATAGAAAATGACAAAGAAAAGGAGCAAAATGCAATCTCAGGTCTTGAGCCCACCCAGAACAAGTACAGAGGACACTAGCTCAGATGAAATAAATGAATTAACAGCATCAGGAGCAAACAAACAACAGCAGAAAGTTATAGAGGAACTCAGGGCAGAATTAATTCCTGAAATAAAAAAAGAAAGCTCTGAATTCATAGAATCTGAATATAGATTCAAATACAGAAACATATGGGAGGAACCCAGTACCCACCCAGAACAAGTGCAGAGGACACTAGCTCAGATGCAATATATGAATTAACAGAGTTGGAAGTAAAGAAACAACAGCAGAAAGGTATAGAGGAACTCAGTGCAGAATTAATTTCTTAAATAAAAAAAGAAATCTCTGAATTCATAGCATCTGAAGTAAAGATGCAAATACAAAAATATATGGAGGAAATTCAATCTGAAAAAACTCTGCAGTAAAAGAACTAATAACTACCTCTAAATAAGACATTGATTAAAAAAAAATAGAGGAGATTTAAAAAAGGATGGATTCCTTGAATGAGCAATACAGGAAAGAAATAGATAGCGAGAAGCAGAGTCAAAGAGATGTAGAGCAACTTAAAATCTCAATCACAAGCCTGCAAAACCATTTGAGTGAAAGTGAAGACAGAATTTCAGACCTTGAAGACACTGGTGCAGCCAGTGAAAGGGTAAGAAAAGATCTCTTAAAAACAACCAGGATGCAGGAAAAAATAATCCATCACCTGCAAGATGATGCAAAGGTGAATAATGTGAGACTAATAGGCATCAATGAGAAAGAAGGAGTGAACACAAATGACATTAAAAATATGGGCAGAAGTAATAGAAAACTTCTGAAATATGAGGAAACAATCTGACATTCAGGTAACTGAAGCATACAGAATGCCAAGTAACCTAAACCCAATTAAAAACACACTGAGCCATGTAATAGTCAAGATCCCAGAAATCCAGCACAAGAATAATATTGTGAAAGCCACTAGAGAAAGGAAGCAGATCATATTCAAAGGAAAACCCATCAGAATAATGGCCGACTTCTCTTCACAAACCATGAAGGTAAGAAGAGCATAGAGCGGAGTACTTCAAGTTCTCTGTGAAAACAAATTCCAGCCTAGACTACTATACCCTGCAAAGCTCTCTTTCAAGTTTGATGGAGAAGTGAAATACTTCCATGACAAAGAACAACTAAAGAATTTTGTGATGACAAAGCCAACCCTACACAGACTACTGAAAAATGTTCTAGAGAGGGAACAAAATGATCAGATCTCCACCAACAGGAACAGAAGGAACCCACTAAATATAGAAAATAATTAAATACAAGACAAACATGAGTAAACAACAGCAGATAAATAACATGTCTATCATAAGTCAACACATCTCAGTTATAACCATCTATGTAAATAGACTCAATTCACCAATTAAGAGAAATAGACTGGCACAGTGGGTTAGGAAACAAAGTCCAACAATATGCTGCATACAAAAACACACTTAACTCATAAAGAAATTCATAGGCTGAAAGGCAAAGGATGGAAAACAATACTACATGCCCCAGAACCTCAGAGAAAAGCAGAGGTAGCAATCCTGTTTTCAACAATCTCAAGTTCAAACCAAGAATGATCAAATGAAATAAAGAAGGCACTATATACTGGTTAGGGGAAAAATTCAAGGGGAAGAGGTAACACTCATAAATATCTATGCACCAGACACGGGAGCACCAAACTATGTAAAGCAAATCTTAATGGACATGAAAATTCTAATATCCAATACCACAATTTTAACAGGAGACCTTCACACCTCCTTATCCCTAAAAGATAAGTCAACCAGACCAAAAATTAGCAAGGAAGTAGCAGAACTGAACCAGAGCTTGGAACAAATGGACATGGTGGACATATACAGAGTGTTCCACCCAACCAGAGCTGAATATATATATATTTTTTTCAGCTGCACATGGGTCATTTTCTAAAATAGACCACGTACTGCTCATACTTGAGTATATGCAAGAAAACAGAAATTATCCCATGCATATGATCTAACCACAGTGCAATGAAACTGGAAATAAATGACCAAAGAAACCAGAAAAACACCATCAATACATGGAAATTAAACAACACCCTATTCATCAATCAATGGGTCACAGATGAAATTAAACAAGAAATTCAACAATATCAAAAATCCAATGAAAATTGAACCACAACATATCTGAATTTATGGGATGCGATGAAAGCAGTTCTCAGAGGGACATTCATAGCTGTGAATGCACACATTGGGAAAACAGAATGTGAACACCCTGACACTGTACCTCCAGCATCTAGAAAAGGAAGAGCAAACCAAACCCAGAGCCCAAAGATGGGAAGAAATCATAAAGATTAGAGCAGAAATTAATTTAGTTGAGATGAAGAAAACAGTTCAAAGAATTAATGAATCAAAAAGCTGGTTCTTTGAAAGACTAAACAAAACCAATAAGCCCCTAGCTAACCTCATCAAAAAGAGGAAAGAAAAAATTCAAATACAAGCAATAAGGAATTAAAAGGATGCAATCACCGCAGACCCAGTGGAAATTCAGAAGATTATCAATAGCTACTTTGAGAATCTTTATGCTCACAGAATAGAAGACATAGCTGAAATGAACAGATTCCTAGAAAGGTACGATTTACCAAAACTGAATCAAGAAAATGTAACAACTCTCAATAACCCAATAACAGGCAATGAGGAATTATGAAATTAGGAAATATGAAATGTGATAAAAAGTCTGCCAACAAAGAAAAGTCCAAGTCTGGATGGACTCACAGCTGAATTTTACAAGAAATTTACAGAAGATATAATCCCTACACTCCTCAAACTCTTCAATGAAATTGAAAATGAAATAGTTCTCCCAAAATCATTCCTGGAAGCAAGTATTATACTGACACCAAAACCAAAGAAAGATACAATTGAAAAAGAGAACTACAGGCCAATCTCCCTCATGAACATAGATGTAAAAATCCTCAAAAAACTCCTAGCAAACAGAATACAGCAAATCATCAAGAAGATCATACACTATGACCAGGTACGATTTATCCCAGGGATGCAAGGATGGTTCAATATTTGAAAATCTATAAATGTAATACACTATATCAACAGAGTGAAATCTAAAAACCACATGATTATCTCAATTGATGCAAAAAAGGCTTTTGACAAAGTCCAACACTCATTCATGTTCAAAGTCCTACAGAAAATTGGAAAAGAAGGCCTCTACTTCAATTTGATAAAAGCCATCTATGAAAACCCAACAACTAATATGATTCTAAATGGGGAAAAAACTGAAATTTTTTACTTTCAGATCTGGCACAAGACAAGGATGTGCTCTATCCCCTTTCCTATTCAATGTAGTTTTAGAATCATTAGCTAGAGCCATTAGACAAGAGGGAGAAATGAAAGGAATAAAAATAGGTAGAGTAGAAATTAAATTATCATTATTTGCACATGACATGATACTTTACCTGGAAGACCTAGAAAACTCCAATAAGAAGCTACTAGAATTGATACAAAAATTCAGTACCATAGCAGGATGCAAAGTCAATATCAAAAGTCAATAGCATTCCTCTACACAGATAACAAACACACCAAAAGGGAAATGAGAGGAACAATACCTTTTACAACAGCACTGTGGAAAGTTAAATAACTTGGAATTCATCTAACTGAAGAAGTCATAGATCTTTTCATAGAAAATTACAGTACTCTGGAAAAAGAGATCGTAGTGGATTCCAGAAAATGGAAAGATATTCCCTGTTCGTGGATAGGAAGAACCAACATAGTGAAGATGGCCATACTCCCAAAAGTGTTGTACACATTTAATGCAATCCCTTTCAAACTCCCACCAACATACCTCCCAGACCTAAAGAAATTGTTCCTCAAATTTATTTGGAACCAGAAAAGACCTAGAATAGCAAAGGCAATCCTGGGCAACAAAAACAAGGCAGGAGGCATTACAATTCCTGACTTGAAATTATACTACAAAGATACTGTGGTACCATCAGCATGGTATTGGCAACAAAATAGACCTGAGGATCAATAGAATAGATTAGAAGATGCAGAGGCCTCTACAAACACACTCAGCCACCTGATTCTTGGCAAAGGGGCCAAACATGCTTATTGGAAGAAAGATAGCCTCTTTAACAAATGATGCTGGAAACACTGGCTTTCAACATGCCAAAAACTAAAATTTAACCCAGGTCTATCACCATGCAATAAGCTAAAGTCAAAATGGATTAAAGATTTAAATATTAAAATAGAAACACTAAATCTCCTGGAAGAGATAGTAGGAGGAACTCTTGGAGACATAAGGGTATGTAAAGAGTTCATGAACAAAAATCAAATTGCATTGGTGAGACTTGAAAGAATTAACAACTGGGACCACCTCTTATTGAGAAGTTTTTGCAGGTCAAAAGAAATTACCAACAAAGTCAAAAGACAACCCACAAATTTCAAAAAAATCTTAAATAATAAGCACTCAGACAAAGGTCTGCTCTCTAGAATTTATAACGAACGAAGAAACACTAAGGCCCCAAAATTTAAAGACCCAGTCCACAAATGGGCATCTGAGATGAAAACACACTTCTCTGAGGATGAAATTAAAGAAGTGAAAAAATATATGAAAAAATGCTCCACATCACTAATCATCTGTGAAATGCAAATTAAAACAACATTGAGATATATCTCACCACAGAAAGAATTGTTATCATAAAGAAATCAACCAACAACAAATGTTGGAGAGGCTGTGGGGGGAAAGGAACCCTTCTCTACAGCTGGTGGGAATGTAGACTGGTATAACCACTATGGAAATCAGTGTGGGAATCCTTAAGAAAATAGGACTGGAAATCCCATTCAAGCCAGCTATCTCCCTACTGGGAATTTTCCTAGAGGAACTGAAAACATCATATCATAGTGATATATGTGTACCTCTGTTTATAGCAGCACAATTTGTGATAGCCAAATCTTGGAAACAACCAAGGTGCCCATCACATCTTCATGGTTCTAAAAATGTGGTATTTTTATACAATGGAGTATTTCTCAGCTATAAAAAATGAAAACTTGAAGCATTTATATTTAAGTGGATGCTAATTGAAGATATACTCATAAGTGAAATAAATATCACCATAAATATCATATAGTGTCCCTAGTATAAGAACTCAAAAGAATAAATACAAATAGAAAAGTATAACACAATTAAAAGGAAAGTGAGAACTTGAGGATTGGACAATTAGGAAAGGGCAAGGAGGAAAGCTGGGAAATAGGACAGGGACAAAGCCATACACTTATACATACAAGATGGGCAAAGCAATGATCCTGAGAAACATCAGCAGGTTTTTGAAACTAGCAGTTAATTGGTAGGATTCTCACCCTGACTAACTATACATGCTGATACCTGTGTACCAAGCAACTGCACTGAAGATAGCAATGTGTAATAGAAGGGTCACACTTGGAATACCTGTCATTCTAGTCTTTTAAATACATACTTCTTGTCATGACATACCAATTATTACCATATTATCTCATAAGTAAAAGTTTTTTAACTTTCAAAATGGGTAATAAATGAAAAAAAGACCCAAAAAGAGAAAAAAATATGACAGGAGTGTCCTGCCACAATGCTGTATATGGTTAGATTTCTAAATTTCTGTGTAAAAACATGTAATTGTTTATTTATATTCTTCAAATATTTTTCATTTTCTAAATTTTTATCCCCATATTCTGTAGGGACTTAATGTTTAACATATCAATACTTGATGGAAAATACCTGTTCCATGTTATGCTTTAGATGTTTGATATTCAGATAGATAGTGAAGTTAGGCCCAACTCCATAAGATGTATGGTAGTAATATCTTCTTTCCTGGAGGGTTAACAACCTAAGTTTGCAGACCAAAAATTAGAGAAATAGAAGGGCTGCAAGGACAGCTAACTTTTTAACCATAGCCTTTCAAGGTCAGTGAAGACTCAGGACATAGGAGAACCTATACTGTAACATCATGTAACTCAGTTGTGTCCCTAATTTTCTGATCAAGGAGATTATGGGGCCAATGAGGAAAGTGATCGATGATGTAGAGTGTGCCTAAGGAGAGTCACATGGAGAGAAAACATTCTCTCAGGCTTTCACAGAGAGCAAATTGGTCAAGCAATGGCCGTGACTCATCCACATGGCTGACACTGACAGGGGATCTGCAAAGTGCAGTACAGGTTACAGGATAAATTCTGAGGGGACTTGACTGACCTTATCAGATACAAAAGTTATATTTCTTGTTATATAGATCTTGCTTTATCTTGAACTTAACCATCCAACAGAAAAATATAAAAACAAGTTATATAAACATGCTAAGTTGTGAAAGGCTCAATTCAACAACTTCTGTGGATAACCCACTAGTATTGTGTACTGCTGGACTGTGTTGGATATTTTTGATGAATTCACACACCTGTAGTATTTAGATGCTAATGGAATACCCATTTCTGACAGAACTAAACAAAAAAAGTGATACAAAGAAAAGACCATTTTGTATCTGCATATTCAGAATAGTTAGGATAGATATACAGCTACTTTCGCTTAATTCAATGAGAAGAAAGATTTGTACTGATAGTGCTTGGACAGGATATTCTCTCTGCATCTTATACTATGGATAACCACTAAGAATATAACAGTGTGCAATGTATTAGTTATTGAAACTGTCGTATTAATTAGTTTTGAAACTGTCTCATTAATACTTGTTTCTCAATAAAATAAAAAAAAACCAAAAAACAAATGTTAAAAATCAAATGTTTCTCTAATTCCTAGATTTCAAGTACTTACACATTTGTAAGTAATATTCTATGCCTCTTCCACAAGTTGGCCCATCTTTTTTCTGATCTCAGAAATATGAAAACAAATCAGAATTTCAAAACAAGAATAGAATTTTACTGTGGTTGTTGTATTACACGTTTTCATCATCTAATTGTATTGTCACTTGTTAGTCTATTTCTGTTATTTGTTTTTACTTTTTAAAGTAAAATTTAAAGAAAAACATAAAAATAAATCAAATCAAGAGGTTTGTTCAATTAGTTGCTTTTGTATCTTCAGACACCAGTTGAAGACTGATGGTTCTAATTTTTTAGCTGGTAGCTTGTCATTTTTCTCAGAACTGAATACCATCTTCTCAGATCAAAATGTCTTAAAAAGTACATCACATATTATACATCTTTTTATGTTCCTTTGACAACTTTCCACAATGAATGCAATCATTACGCATTGCAGATATGAACTGTGATACTGATGGTGGTGGTGACGTTGATGATGATGCTGGTGGTGGTGATGTTGATGGTGGTGGTGGTGGTGACGCTGATGGTGATGGTGGTGGTGATACCAAAGATGGTGGTGGTCATGACACTGATAGTGGTGGTGGTGGTGGTGGTGATGCTGATGGTTTTGGTGGTGGTAATGGTGATGGTGGATGATGCTGAATGTGCTGGTGGTGATGACATTGATGGTGATGGTGATGGTGATGTTGATGGTGTTGTTGGTGATGCTGTTGTTGTTGATGGTGATACTGATGGTGACAGTGGTGGTGATGCTGATGGTGCTGGTGGTTGTGATGTCAATTGTGGTGGTGGTGGTGATACTGAAGGTGGTGGTGAGGCTGATGGTGATGGTGGTAGTGACACTGATGGTGATGGTGGTTGTGATGCTGATGGTGGTGGTGGTGGTGAAGCTGATGGTTTTGTTGGTGGTGATGGTGATGGTGGTGGTGGTGGTGGTGACGCTGATGGTGGTGGTGGTGGTGACACTGATGGTGGTGGTGATGCTGATGGTTAGGGCCAGGGCTCTAGAGAGGGAGGCAGGGATCTGGGAGAGGGGAAGACAGAAAAGAGTTGATGCATTAAGTACTGGTATTTATTGCCTAAGATAAATGTAAACATTGTGTACAGTAAATATGTTTTTAACAAACATGTCCTAAATATATAGAATCCAATGTGCCTTTACTGTTTTTGACAAAACAGTTGACTTTCATATTTCTAAATTTTGGGAAATTAATTGAATACTCTGTACGTGGTTATACTACATCTCCAGGCCTTAGAAATTGTTAAGTATCTTGATTAAATGTTCCTGAATCCAGACTACAGCCCATGTTTCACTGCTTCGATTTGAATAACAGTCAGTGAAGATGTTGGAGCTGTAGGAACATAACTACCCTTTGGTTGGTAATTTTTCATCTCTAGACACCCTATTCTGAAGTTAAGAATTCTACAAAGCAGTATGTGTCTGCTAAATCTACCAAACCTCTTTATCCAGGGATTTTTTTTATTACAACTTTTCCAATTCCTTTTTAAACACACTAGCAATAGTTTCATTGCCACTACCTACCTGATTGATTTCTACGAAGACACCATCATTCACTCTCTGCCCATGGTTTCCACTGAGTTTCCCTATGGCACAATAATACAGGAAAAGCAGTTCAGAAGAAAATCTGGCCTGAGCAAATAAGGCAGGGGAGGCTGCTGCTTGTTCTCTTTAGAAATTCACAAAGCTGCTGGTACATTATATACTCTGAAATTCCACAAGAAAGAAATCTGTGGAAGCTCGTTCAACTGCAAACTTTCCAGAAATAATTTTCCA
Organism: Octodon degus; assembly: GCF_000260255.1. Taxonomy (NCBI): domain Eukaryota; kingdom Metazoa; phylum Chordata; class Mammalia; order Rodentia; family Octodontidae; genus Octodon; species Octodon degus. The sequence continues at coordinate 1,996,537 of NW_004524750.1, forward strand.
ATGAACAGTTACTCACAAATCCTAGGAAGGCAATGACCTATGAAACTCACTTCGGGAAACAGTGCCGCATAGTACATAACAGACAGCTGCAATTGCCACCAGAACCAAGACCCGCTTAGCATCAATGCCATCTAATTATTCTCCATTTGGCAGTCTTCCTAGTACTGACGAGTCTCAGCAGAACACGGCATTCATTCCTAATGGATTGCCCTGACCCCAGAGAATCTGACTTCAGCCACAAAACGTGCATCTCTACGGCAGGCACCACACTGCACATGCTCTAGGCCATTTCTACTTTTTATTTTAAAATTAAATACTGTTTCTTCTTTTAAAATTTAATTAAGGGTTTTTTTTTGTACAATTTAGTTACATACAATGATCACATTCACCTATGGAATTTGTCCTCCCCTTCCTTCAACCCCTTTCCCCTCCTTTTTTAATTTAAAGTTTTTATTTAAAAGTTTGTTTCCATTTTTTCATTCTTTTTCAGTTTTTCTTTCCCTTTCCTTCCTTTTCCCCTCCTCCTCCATAGTTCTGCTTTCCTTTGAATAATTTCTTCTTATTTCACAATATTTATTGTGCAATGTAGTTCTTATTTACACTTTCAGTTCCTCATACCACAGAGACAATGTGCTATTTATATATGTGGTTCCAGTTTATTTCACTTAGAAGTAGGGTCTCAAGGTAATCTAATAATAAATATCTCAAGTTTTTTCTTCTTTATAGCTGAGTAGTACTCCATTATATTTAAAAAAACACATTGTTTTATCCATTCATTGATTTGTGGCCATTTGTGTGGTTTCCAAGATTTAGTTATTGCAAACTTTGCCACTATAAACATGAATATTCATATATCCCTGAAGTGCAATGCTTTTAATTTTTATGGAAAGGAAATAGCCTGGTCAAGTGGTACCTCTAGCTCATGTTTATGAAGAATCCCCACTCCGATTCCACAGTAATTGCACCAGTCTACACTCACACCAGCAGTGGAGAAGTTATTCCTTTTCCCCACAGCCTTGCCAGGACTTGTAATTGGCTGATTTTAGTAATCCTGGGCCACAAATGCAAGGCAGGGGGCATCACAGTCCGTGACTTGAATTTATCCTCCAGAGTGACTGTGATAAACTCAACATGTAGAAAACATAAAAACAAAAACAATCAAACTAGAAGATAAGTGGAACAGATAGGAAGATGCAGATACAATTACAAACACATTCAGCCACTTTATCTTTGAAAAAGGGCTCAAACGTGTTCATGGGAAGAAAGATAGACTCTTTAATAAATAGTGCTGATAAAACAGGCTTTCCAATTACCAAAGACTAAAATTAGGCCTATGTCTATCACTATGCACCAGACTAAAGTAAAAATATATCAAAGTTCTAAATATTAAGACAGAAACACTAGACCTATTGGAGGAACAAGTCAGTAGAAATATTGAAGACAAAGGGTAGGTAGAGAGTTTATGAACAAAAACCAAACTGCTCAGGAAACATTTCAAAGAATCGACTATCAGGATCTCATCTTATTAAAAATCTTTTGCACATCAAAAGAAGCCAACAGAGTGAAATAACAACACACAGAGTGTAAAAATTTTAGCCAATTGTCCCTCAGATAAACGGCTTTTTTCTAGAACAGATGAACGATTTTTAAAAAATCAGGTCTGCAAAATTCAAAGACACACAATCAAAAAATGGGAATCTGAGGTGATTACTTCTCAGATGTAGAAATACAAATGGTGAATAAATATATGAAAAAATGTTGAACATCATTGGTCATTTGAGAGATACAATTTTTAACATTACTTGTTTGTTTGTTCAGTACAAGGTCTCACTACGCAGCTCAGACTTGTAGTGATACTCCTGTTTCTGTTCCCAGTGCTAGGATCACAGGCATGCTCCCCTACACTGGTGTGGTGGTTGACATGGCATGCAGCACCAGGACTTGAGCAGGCACTTAGACCACTGAGATATCTCCTCCACCCAACACACAAATTAAAACGACAAAGGTTCTACAACCTGAGGTACAGGATCTCAGGATAAATCCTGAGGGCATTTCATTGACCTTGTCAGACCAAAAAGCTACAACTCTTGTTGCACAGGTCCTGCTTTACCTTGGTCTTAACCATCCAGTAGAAAAGTATGAAGACGAAATATAAGAAATAAAGCCATGCTGTTAAGTTAAGCGGTGGGGGACTCAGGTCAATAATTTCTGACATTGCCAGTTAAACAGAAGACCCAATGCTATTATGGGCTACTGGACTCTTTTAGAATATTTTGCTGAGTTTACACACCTATAATATTCAACAACGGAACTTAAAAAAAATTGGGGTATAACTATGAATGTCCATTTTGTATCTGTGTATTCAAAGTGGTTGGGATAGATATATAGTTGCATTCTCTTAATGAATAGAATGATTTTTTCTAATGGTGTTTGTAAGTACGATCACAAGTCTGCATCTTGTACAGCAATTAACCACTAAGAAGAATATATGCAGTGTATTATTTGTTGAAACTGTACTTTCGATTTGATTTGAAACTGTCTCATTGCTATATGTTTATCAATAAAACTGTGAAAAGAAAAAAAAAATAAAACAACGAGATTCCATGTCATTCCAGAATCTGTGACTTGCATTAGTATAAATGAAAATTCCTTTTGCTTTTGTATTTGTTGGTCAGAACTAATGATATTTGGGATATAGTAGCTATTTTAGTCACTTTTCTCCTTGCTGAGATATAATACACATCACTAACAAACTTAAGGGGGAATGATCACTGTGGCTCAGTTTGTAGAGGTGTCCTTGTGGCAGGGAAGAGTTGTTCATGGTGTGGCCACTGGGATGCCCGGGGCTGGGGAGGGAGATGTACCCTTCTGGACACACCCACAGCAATCTGGCCAGACTCCACCTCTGGACATCACCCTTGGCCATGAAGTCATTTGTGGACTAATGCACTAAGGATAATCACACCCCATGGTCCAGTCACCTCCTTAAAGCCTCAGTTAGGACCACATGAGTTTGCAGGGAGAGACACCCAGATATAAACAACACTAGCATTGTGCAGCACTGCTGGGAGGAGCACAGAAGGCAACGGATTTGTAGAAGGCATTTAGTCTAGGTAGACCATGTCCTCACGACAGTCAAAATCAGAAGTTCTGAGGAATGTTAGGTTCTCTTGGTCATTCTACTAAGTCAGAGTCAGCCTTGGTCTTTGCTTCTGAAAGGCTAGGCATTTAGCAGTATCGGTGGTCAGATCAGCTGTCTTGTGGGGAGGTCTGTTTTATCCAGTCTCGCCTCCACCTCTCTCATAAAGGCCAACTTGCTTTTATACCTCTAAGCAAGAGCAGGGGTGATCAGACGAAGTCTTACACCTGCAGGATGGACCATCTATATGCCTGGTTTTAGGTAGCCTATTGTGCAGACAGGACGCCATCTGTATGAGCACTGTATGAATATTCCTATAGCAGGTAGGTACCCTCAGACTTTGTGCCCATCCTTTGAGGCTCACCCACAAGTCACTCTTCCAAACTTCTTCATCAAATCATTTTCCTTCCTTCCACATCTGTGACAAACCTCTGGTCAAGAAGACAATGAAGTGCCAGTGTCACGAGAAATCCTTAAACTAGGCTTCTCAACACTGTACCTAGCTTGGTTTAGGTGACATCTCACCTCAGCTTTATAGACTGGAAATTAAAGTGGCCACAGAACAAGAGTTGAAGACCTGCAGTTGTCGGGCTGTTCCAACATGTGGGACCACCTCTCTAGTCCCTCAGGCTTGCGGTGTATGCATAGCAGCCACCCAGGGAGGGGTGTCTTTGCAGAGGTGTCCACATTTCGTGGATCAGGTGACATCTGGTGTATGTCAGGGAGCTCAAGTGGCTTGGAAACTCAGCCTTTCTGAACAGCCACCCCTTTTCCACCAGACTGAAATGCTGACAGGAGACATGAGGATGGGAATCCCTATGTGTGTGTGGAACATGACGCACATCGATTTCCTTAATCATCAATTCCTAGAAAATGTTATTGCTCCTCATTTTCAGAAAGAAAATGAAGCACCTGTAGTTTAAGTATTGCATCTGTAATCACACACCTGAGTGAGGCCTGAGCCCTCTAAACTCAGAAGACCAGGCTCCAGCAATGTCTCTCTTAGCTCCCCGTACTGATCTCTTCAGTGGTGAGCAATGGGCTATTTCTTGAGAGCAAATATATTATTTGAAGAAGGTACAACTTTAAGGGCTTAGGAGATAGCTCAGTGGCATAAGCATCTGTCTGGCAAGCGAAAGGTCCTGAATTCGATCCCCAGCGCCTGCGTGCACACACGCACACACACACACACTCACAGACACACACACACACACTTACACACACACTCACACGCACACACACACACACACTCACAGACACACACACACTTACACACACACTCACACGCACACACACACTCACAGACACACACACACTTACACACACACACTCACACGCACACACACACTCACAGACACACACACTTACACACACTTACACACACTCACACACACACACACATACATGCACACACAGTACAACTTTGTTTTAAAATTCTCAGGGCCATTGCTGTGATTGTCTTTGCAGGGTTTGCTTATTCCCACTGGTCTGGCGCTTTACTTGCTCACAGGGTCCAAGTGGTATTAAATTCTGGACACTTCCGACTATTATGAATGCAAGGTGCCCTTAGGAATAAGCTTATAGAAACCACCATCACGAGGAACGCTGTATGAAAACAGCATTCTTCATAAGCTCACACTGCATATATGAGCTTTAATAATTGAAAATGTTCACTAATGTCTTTATTCCTTATGTTCCCCATAACCAATAGTTTTGATTTCATCAACTATGTTCTGTCATCTTTCATTTTCCACCTGCAATTAGAAGATGAATTGCACAAAGACTAATTTTCCTGTAAAGAAAGAGCTGTACTCTTCTGAACAATTTTAATATACTGATCTTTACTTAGTCTGCATAAAGATACTGAGATTGACAGATGTCTTACACAAATATGGACTGTTCTCAGACATAGGGCATTCCACACAGAAAGAAAGCTCTACTTTTTGCTTTTGTTTTAAAATACGTTCCCTTAGGACTTACACAAGGAGGAAAAAAGAGAATTTCTTTAACTTACTCAAGTTACGTGAGACCTTTTCCTTCAGACTCAGAACAAAGTTGATTTTTTGAATTCTGAGAATATGGTCTGATCTTCAAAATTATTTTCAAGGAGCTTAGGTTTTTTCTTTTGGCTTGACAACTTTCCATGTTGTAGTTTTATGAAGAATTAGGAAACCATGAGCTGGATGGATGACTTCAGCAGCGCTGCTGACAGATGCCTGTCTATGGGCCTGGCCCAGTGGTGCTTGGACCCTGCCCTGCACTGAGCGCGGCCTCCTGCAGTGAGGATTTCACTCTGCTGGGGATGAGACTGTAACACCAAGGCCATCATATTAAAGTTCCTCTTTATGTACCTTAAAGTCTTATTAGATGTAAAGTTTAATATTTTTTAAAAATAATTTTTATATTTTGAAAAATGAGCCATTGACCTACTATATTTATAATTGAGAAGGATCACAACAGGAGGAAAAATCTATGTAAATCACACTGGTGTTTTGCCTGTTGCCACAAATATGCAGGAAGATACAAACTCAGAGGGGACCACAGCTCAGACTGGAAGAAGAATAAGACAAAAGAGTCTAGAGCTATAAGCCACTTAATGAAGTTATTCATTCATAAAACCATTAATAATTTTTCCATTCATAGTAAATGGTGCTGTGAGGGAAACGTGGAATCTCTACAACTATTGTATAACTTACTTGACACAGGAAAATAAATTAAGATTGTACAAAAGAGTGTGGTATAAGGATTTTTTTTTTTTTTTTGCTAGCACAGGCTGCCTTAAGGGTGGGTCTGATGCTGCGGTTGTGGAGCTGCGCATCAAACGGCGGTCCCTGCACCTGACTGAGTTTGCCAAGCAGGAACTTTAAGCAACTGAGCTAACCTGCAAGCCCCAAGAGAGGATGCTACACATGCCCAGGTCTAGCTGGCTCAAGCAGAAAGGGATATGAGGACTTAGGACATAAAGAAAAGATAAAGATGCCATTTAATTTTGTTCCTCCACAGCTAATATTTTTTATGTATATGCTTTAATGATTTTTTCTTTACAATAAATTTTGGACAATTTCATTTTTGTGTATCTGGGAATGATTTTATTCAAATTTCTTGTGGGAAAGGTTCAGTTTTCTTGGAAATGTGGTGTTATAAATTCAACTAAATTCAGAAATTTTAAATATTTAAATATTTATTGCCTACCCCTTTCTACTTTTAGAATTCTAATTATATGAATATAAGTTTTTTGATTTTGACACAGAGTGAACTATTATATGACTGATCTGTGAATTCTTCTTTATTTTTATTTTGGACAATTTTTATTGTTATATTCATTCAAGTTTGTAAATAACTTATTTACAATGTGCAATCCATTATTGATCTCATGTGATGTATTCACTTCAGAAATATTTCTCTAAAAAATCACTGTCTATATCTTATATCTTTCACATTTCAATATTTGTCTACAATTTTTAATATGATATGTAACTACTGATTTTCAATTAAGTTAATAAAAAAAGAAATGACAAAAAGGAGTAAAGTTTCTGCTCTTCTGGAGAAGTTTTACATCTGGGGAGAAACAGGAGCATGTTATAGTGTGTGGGGGCTGGAAATCTGGTATGAGGAAGAAACACTTTCGGCTTGTGGGTCCAGTGAAGTGATTGGTGCACCCCGTTATAAGCGGCATCTACCCTCGTGTTCGTTTGGCATCTGCATGTTAGCCACATGCTGGCCACACTGAGCACACAAGGAGCATGACCTCCCACTGCAACAGTCCATAGTTTTGATTCGTTGGATTCCAATTCTGCCTCCTTGAAGTAATGCACATTCTAAAGAGCGTCGTACAGTCCCTGCTGATGCGCAGGAATAACGAGGAAGGATTTCTTTGGGGAGAGCAATTAAGTGTAGTGTCAGATAGGAGGACAAAATGAAAAGCGAGGCGTTCTCACGCCAGACTACGGGGAGCTCATCTTTTGGAGACAGCAAGAGAGTCGGTGGTAAGGCGCTTCTGGGGAGGCAGCAGCCTCTGAGGTTTGCTCTCAGAGTACCACCTTCTACCGACAAGCGCTCTTGACTTCAAGCCCCTTTCTTTTTTCCCTCTGAAATACAAAATTGGTTTCGTTCTCCCATTCCGCCCATTAGCCAACCGCCAGAACCACATTCCCCACACACTGTGTTACACACAAGCAGAGTGATGGCGTGTTTGGCCAACTGAAAATACGCTTGGAGCTAACACACGACACTTGCTCTCGGAGGATTTTGCGCAAAGCAGAGAGTGTTTTCATCTCATTTGGACAGCCAAATTGTGGGAGAAAAATTCTAACGCTGGCTTGAATTGCTCAAATATTATCTCAGAGAATTGGCTATCTGCTCAATTGTCGAATTCACATTAAAGTGGAAAGCCAACATTGTACTTTTTATGCATTTTTTATGCCTTGCCTCATAAAGGATGGAGCTGATTATTCCCAGTTCTTCTTAGCGTTGTTTTTGTGGGGAGCAAGTGGAAGCGCGCACAGGTTTGAGGTATAAGGACCTCATCCAGCCTCTCAGGAAAGCAGGAGGGCCAGATGTTTTCGTGAGCTCCGGGCAGCAGCCGCAGCCACAGCAGAACACCTGGTGACTCAGTGAAGGCGAAGACCAGTGTGCCGCTCTAGTGGCCATGGGAAGGCTCGATCCACCGCCAGCCGCCTGCATGTGCGATGGCCAGCGGGAAGGTTGCCCAAGTTCTCTCTATGATCTTGAATAAAGACATCAGTGCAGAAACGAGTGTCTTTATCCAGTAAATTGGGCCGGCCAAACAGCTCAGTGGAGTAAAGAGCCTGCAAGCAGGTGCAGGGGCCAAGGGTTCAATCCCCAGGCCTGCTGTGCCGGCCCTGCCGTTGGGGCTCGCTGAAGTGGCAGTTGAGACTGGGCGTGGTGGTGCGTGCCTGTAATCCCAGCTCTTCGGAGGCTGTAAACAGGAGGATCACTATGAGTCCGAAATAGTGAGACCCTGAACACCTTGTAGGACCTTCCCTAAAATCCCAAAAAGAAAAAAAAAATCCAGAAAATTGGTTCTCGTATAGCGCAGCCAGGAGAGGGGTTAGATCTGTTTGAGGCTAACTGGCCTCAGCAATCGAGCAGGCCAGCGTGACTTGAGCTTCCTGTCCACAGTGCAGAGTGTGGGCCACGGGTGGTTTGTTTCCTCTCCCACCTCCTGCCACTCGTGAATGTCAGAAGAAGGTATATAAATTAAAATTAAAACAACTAAAACCCAAATAATTTGTCACTTTATGACAAATGCACTTTGTGCATTTAATGTGTGTGTATATGAAAGACGGTGAGTCTGTGACAATGACTAACTGGGACTCTTAATTGCTTGTTGTTCTCAGAAGCCAAGCTCTGTGTGAAAGACGGTGCTTCGCTGCTTCTGTTCAGATTCATTGATTCCTCACTTTACTATGTAAAATTTATTCCTTTTGATGTGTGTGTGTGTGTGTGTGTGTGTGTGTATGTGTGTGTAACCAGAGATTGAACTTAGGCCCTTGCACTTAACAGGCAAGCGCTTATTCTACTGAGCTATCTCCCCGACCCCTTTCAGTAGCTCTAATTTTCAACTATGCATGTAATCTGGTCCTTTAAAAAAAAGCTGAAATTTCAGATCTCTCCAGTCATAGTACCTCCAGTTCAAGTCTGACATGAAGCTTCTAGACGTAAACTACCAGCCAAGTCGGGGTTACCACAACAAGAGGCATAGGAGCTGGAAACGGGTGGTTGTGCTCTCCCGGACGGCTCTGGGTAGAGCAGTCGGGCTCCCTTTCTTTGCCTCCTCTCTTGGGTTCCAACCATCTTCCTAGAGTGTTTATGCTGGACACTGGGCTGTCTGGAGTCCTGTCCAGGGGCAGAAAGATGTCCCCCTTGGCCTCTAGACATCTGTTGGCCTGATTGTGCTCGAATAGCTTTAAATATTTCAAAACATTCTCAATAATTATTTTAATCTGCACAAGTTTGATGTTATTTTGTTGATTTATGCTTGTTTTATCATGCAGCTGATGTGGCATTCCTAGAATTTCATTATGCAGTAAACAGTTATTTTGATGAAGAAAGTGATTAAATTTAATTTGAACAAAATATTAGATTGTATAATAGTATTTTCCCTGTTGGATGTTAATATAAACAAAATCCCTCCTAGTGCTGTAGGCTGAGCAATACATTATAAAACATAATGACAAGCTAGATCATTAAAGTTTAGAAACAATAGGAAGAGAGGAAACTGCTGAATAAAATTATGGACATCTTTGACTTCGATGTGTTGGAGACCCAGGAAGGCTGGCGTGGTCTGCTGAGTCCGAGCTTGAGCTGCTGCTTACCCAGAAGACCACATCATGGTCTCCACTCAGTCTTCTCATTCCAGTTCTGTTTCCAGAAGGTTTCAAAGCAACAACAACTCAGCGAAGAGCGGCAGTCCCATGTCCAGGGTCAGGAAGCATGCCTGCTGATCACCCTCGTGGTGGTCACAAGGGCAGTTACGTCTGAGTGACGATGTTTTCTTTCACCTCGAATCCCATGCTGTGCACACATAAAACCCTTCTTATTCCCTTCACCCTTATGAGCAAATGTAGAAAATTTATAGAAAACTGTAGGTGACACGCCTGATAAAAAGCACTACGTTTCCTGTTACTTCCTAATGGTAGTGGAGATATGTAGTGGCGATTCCTTATTCCAGAGGCGCAAACCAAGAATGGTGACATCTTTAATTAAGTGTTGACATCACTTGCAATAAATTTGCAATGTTTATATCTCTGGGGAGAAAGTTATTTTATCCAGGTGATAGATGTTAAAACATACTTAAACTTTGTAAATAAATAATATAGGATACCAAAAAAAAATCCCTTAATGTCCTTGTCACACTGCCTAACTCAAAAGAAGTCCATGGGTACTTCTTTGTTCTGCACTGAGGCAGGGTTACAGGCCCAGGGATAACGGCATAACTGTTTTGTAGACAGCTTCAGTCTAAGTTCTTATGTACGACTGATCTCACTTTTCTCCCTGTTGAAATTAGGTCAGTTTTCAAGTATCTCCCATCTCTGAAATTCTGCAACATGCATAGCTGTCTGGCTAAGTTAATTATATTATGCAATTCCGGGTAATTTCACTCATCAACAAATACTGAATGTGCTTTATAGGCCAGGATTTATATTAGGCACTTGTCTCAGCTATTCTTCTCTTGTTGCTGGGACAAATACCTGACACCCAAAATGAAGGAAGGAAAGGTTTATTTAGCCCACAGTTAGTGGAGCTTTCAATGCATATTCTGCTAGCTCCAAGGCAGGGTGACACATGGCAGAGAGCAACCTTCCATGGCGGTGGCAAAGAGCAAGAGAAAAGGGAGTGGCAGAAGCCCAGACAGCTAGTCAGCCCCTCTCCCCACCTTATGCTGTATTGCAAATTACCTGCCCTGAGGCGGGCACAGAACCCACCCCCGCAACAGTCAATCACAGACTCCAGAAACTGCTGCAAGACCGCAAGAGGCTTTAGGAGGACACCTAGACACAAACCACAGCAGCACTGTAGATCAAGTGGGAGATAGAAAGCATGAGATTTCCATCTTCTTGTTGGAGATAAAATACTCATGAAAGATAAAAATAATACACATTGAAGTGGGTGCTACACAAGTTGATTCTTGATTAAGTGTCTTGTAGGTGATGGATCAATGAGTAGAAGAACACTGGGGTGGAAAGGGCTGGATGGGGGCAGGAAGGAGGCTGCTCAGAGGTGCCTGAGGCTGGAAGAACTTGGCTGAGCTGCATGAAGAGGATCCCAAACCGAGGGAGGATGCCAGCTCCTTGGTGGCTCCAGTGCCCAGCAGATCCAGCCCACGGAGACGGTGGGCGTTCATCAGTGTAGAATCACTGCTCTTGCTGGGCTGCTCTTTTGTGTACTCTGCACCAAGCAGGAGGTTCACTGTCTGTCAAGGCCCAAAAGAAAAACCAGCTGCAGAGGCAATGTGGGAAGAGCTGAGGACTGTAAGCATGGTGACTTGCTCTGGCCCTGTCCTCTGGTTGGCTTACTGGCTTCTTTTGACCACTTCCAGGAGTTAATTGGGATGTGATTGCTGGCCCTCATTGTGAAGAGTTAGTAGTGATGTTTGGCTTCTTGGGAGGAAAGTAAAATACAAAACTAACAAAACCTTTTGCATTTGAAATGCTCCCCGTGCAAGAGAGGGAGAGGGAGGTCCTTACAAGTTGAGCGATGGGAGCATCCTCAAGGGTGCTTGAGTCCAGCTGGGATCAAGCTTGGTGGCTTTGTCACGGTCCCTCACAGGGAGTGTGGAGTGGCCGGTTCCCCAGGCTGTCAGCATTGATATCAGCCCTCTCTTTAAAGGGGAGACTGTCTGAAACTGTGGAGAGACAGAAGAAAATACTAGAGGCTCATCTGAGAAGACATGTTCATTGGAGAGACAGAAATAAAATGAAATGTAAACAGAAGGCTTTACTAAAACTTTCTGTACAGCAAGATAAATAAAATATTTTTCTACTTTCTAGAGTTGAGTATTTAGACTTAGAGAAATTCGTTAACTGAATCCAGCAAATAGGGATAGACTAAAATGTGAATTCACTCCCTACTGGGTTCTAGACCCTGAGTTCCTCCACTCTTGGGTATTCCTGTCTTCAGGCTACAGGAGTCAGCTGGGTAGCAGGATGTCACCATTTGCAAGGTGGCTTCATTCTGTAAACAACAGTGAAGTTTTCCTTTTGTCTTGCTCTCACAGTTCTACATTATTTGTATTTTTAATAGTTTAAAATGTAATGTACTATCTGAAAAACTATTAAGTCACATGAACAGTTGTCTTGAATAAGGTTTTATGCTGAATGAAAGCACAAATTACTTTCTAAAGGAATCAAAGTAACAGGGTCAGTGCCTGTCAGTGGAGAAAGTCTACTTTGTTCCATACACATGGTCTTTCCACTGATTCTTTTCAACTGTCGTACCATCATCTGCTATTGTTGACCTAATGGGATTAAGTTATTAAACAGGTATTTTCTTGTCTTCTATAATTTCTGTTTTTAGCTCTCTGAAGATTTGATTTTTGAGGCTCCCGTTTAGATCCACCTTTTTCATCATGAGCCCTTCTGTTGTCTTTTGTGTCAGATTTTTCCTGGCATCATTCGCTATAACATGTTGTAAAAACAGAGCACAGCTTCTTCCAAGGATAACTTTCACAACATAGAGCATTCTTCACAACTGGGTGCTCAGAAAGAAATTTGAATGCCTTCTTTATTCCTTGCCATTTGTACCTCTCTTGGAAACACAGTATCTTTGCTGCAAGAGAAACGTTCTTTGAGCAGGTAAGAGATGTCCCTCAGCACCCTACTGAGAGAGATGTGGAGAGCCGCCCACCGTGTGCCGTGCTCTAAATATCGTCTGTGAGTTCTTCGACCTCTTTCCCTGGTGATCCATCTCAGGTTTCTCCCAGGCTCTCCTCTCCTGCCTGGAGATGAGAACACGGCGCTCTAAGTATCCTAAGAATCGTCGCACCTGTGCTGTACACGAGAGTCGACTACGTGTTACAAAGCAGCATACACCTGGGTGCGATGGCTTTGTGTTTAATTGACTTGCTGTGGCATTCACAGAGGATGACAGGAATTCACTGCAACTCACAGTTACATTCGCTGCCTTGTCAATCGCCTCTATCATCTTTTGTCTGTTTTTCTTTTAAAAGTAGAAAGAGTATGTCCCATGTCTCTTTCTACCAAAAAGAAAAAAGAAAATAGTGTTTCCCCATTTTTGAGGGAAATCCTTTTTTTTTTTTTTGGAGATAGGGATTGTACTCAGGCCCTTGCACTTGCCAGGGAAGCACGTATTCTACTGAGCCATCTCCCCGGCCCTTTGAAGGAAATTCTGACATCTTTTGTAAACTAGTTGGTTGGTAAGCCTCAGCCAGTTTTGATTTCACTAAATCTGCTGCCCTGGGATTTAAAGAATGGCGAATCTTTCCTCTAAAGAGAAAGAAAGAGCAGATTCTGATTACCTGAGAAATGACCAGCATGATGAGTGTTCTGAGTCTAGTTTCGTTTCTTTTCGGGTAGGAACACACCACAAGCTTCATCATGAACGCTGCTGTGCAGTTGGGCCATGCAACCTAGCTTCACATAAAAGCCTATTTTTCTGTAACAACTTTTGTGCTACTCTCTAAGAAATAATCCAGAGGTTACTGTGCTGAGGAGGTGAGCCTTTCCCTCTTCTTCTGTTATCTGTGCTTCACCATCACCTCAAGGCTGTAAGAATAATCCAGAAGAAGTGGACCATGCAAAATAGATTTTTTTTTCTGATTCCATAATGTAATCTCATACATAACATGTCAGTTTAGTTGGACACTAAAATTTTATTTAATCACAGCTTATTTGGGGGAGAAAAGATAGCATTAAGCTTTCCAAAGACACGAGTAGAGGTGTGAGGTATTTTTAGAATATTTTATTCTGAGAGAAACACAAAATAAGTCCAAGCGTCCTTAGGGTTGTGGCTTTGTCATTGGGCGCTAAGACGTAACTTGAATCCTAAGTAGTAACACAGGAAATAGAAGTTGAACACAGAAAGCAGGCTGCGCCTTCCTTCCAACCTGGGATTCCTGACACCCTTCACTCTTGAAGTTCTTCTTGGCCCTTTCCTGGTGCTGTGCTGTGACTCTGGGTTTTAACAGGCCGTAGTTTTTTGCTGACACTGCACCACTAGTGCAGCCTGAGTGTTGAGCAGCGAAGCTTCGATCTTTTGCTCTGTGGCTATTAGATATAATCCCTGTAGGGCTGGCCAAGTAGCTCAGCAGATTAAAGGGCCGGCAAGCAGGCGCAGGGGCCAGGGTAAGATCCCCAGGCTTGCCGTGCTGGCTCCTCCCCCAGGGCACACTGAGACGGTGAATGAGACTGCGAGTGGTGGCACGCGCCTGTAATCCCAGCACTTGGGAGGCTGTAAACAGGTGGATCACTGAGTCTGGTCTAGTAGTGAGACCCTGAACACCCTGCAGACCCTTCCCTAAAATTAAAAAAAGAAAGGAAGAAAAAAATGATCCCTTGGCAGGCTCCAGAGGCAACCAGCAATGATAACTTGAGACGTATTTTTAGGATGGGCAGATGGTTGCTGGGAATCAAGATGGACTTGGCTTTCTATTTGTGACAGAGAAAATACCTATCGCTTTCTACCGATGGTGCTCTCTCATTAAATAGCTTAACTTTGCTGACACTTAAAAGTACTGAATATTGAAAGATTTACGCCCTTGTAATTCTGAGATTATGAAATTCTGATCATCTCTGCTCTTCAGAACGTCTCCAGTATCGTGAGAAAGACAGATACGCAAGCAGCGCTTTTTGTTGTTTCTTGGAGACAAGCGTTCACCATGTGGTTCAGGCTGGCCTGAACTTACTGTGTGATCCAAGCTGTCCTCACACTCTCAGCGATCCTCCTGCCTCAGCCTCCAGAGTGCTGGCATCTGTGTCATTATGCGCTGTAATAGTTTTTAAATTCATGCAAAAACTCTGAAAACTGTCGTGTCGTGAAATACTTAGTCATTTAGTGCCCTGTTAAAATATTTTTAAAAAAATAGTTGGAAGAGAACTCGGCCCAGAACGTGCATCAGCGGCGCCTGGGGGGCAGGCAGGCCTTGGGCCCACAGGGAGGCTGGGGGCACCGCCGCGCCCGCGCGGGGTTTCTGAGAACCTCGGGGGAGCAGGCTTCTCGCTTTCTTGCGTGACTCTCACCCTCTTGGTCCACTCTTGCGCTGTTGCTTTCTTAGCCGCAGTAGCAGATGGGCCGAGGCAAGAGCCTGCGTGAGCGAGGCGGTGCGGCGCAGAACCTCGCGGGAGGAGTCCTCCGCAGCAGGCCAGAAGGGGAGAGCCCGGGGGCGGGCTGGGCGTGCAGGCCGAGCAGCTGAGGCGGCCAGCGTGCACGACAATACGGCCGTTCCTGGCAACAGGAGTCCGTTTTAAACTTTATCCTGATCTTTAACTGGAGACACACTCTGGAAGGGCCAGGTTAGTGTGCTGCCTTGTAAGGACGGATTGAGTGGGGCCAAGCACGTGGCCCGATCCCTTACTCTCCCCGCGCTTGCCCCAGAACTTCAGCACACGCACGCGCATGCGGGTCGAAAGAACGACGGAATGGCAGAACTTTTTCTAGTGTCGTTCACTAGGTGTTTGGGCTGGTTTGGTAGATAAGCATTTGGCAAACATTGGATGTGCTAAGAACAACTATTGGCTGGGTGCTTCTAAAGTTAGAAACAAATCAATCAGGCCAGGGTTGTAATAAGCAAAATCTAGTCACAATTCCATTACCTTTAGAATTAGTAATCGGTATTATTTTAACACTTTAAGTTTACATCATTTTATAAGAGATAATTCAGTAAGCTTTCAAAAGTCCACATTTCACACATTTTCCAAGTGGAAGACTTAAGTGAACTTTCCAAGGTGAGGGACACAAGTTTTGGAGAGCCTAGGCTACCGGCATCCGTGCTCTTGTGACCACAGTCCACAAAATAGAACCGCTTGCAAATTGGTTTTCTTCCCGTGTAGAGGTTCAGAGTGCCAGGGACTTGGGGAAACCATTCCTCATCTTGATTTACTGTGGGAGGGAGAAAACATTGCAGCCCTGCCTGTCCACGCTGCACCTCGCCACACACTCCATTTGCCTTGCGAGCCTCGCTGTCGGAGCACATCTATGTGTGCACCTTGTACCGCAGCGGGAGAACTGCCCGAGCCACCGGCGGCTTCCCTTCCCACTGAAGCCTGCTAATCACGTGACTGTCTCCGATAAGGGAAATGCTTCCCTGGATTTTAGGTGTGCAAGCATTCTTTGGAATAGAAGATATTCTGATATGTGTGAAGAAATAAACAAAAAATGAGGGCTGACTACTGATGCTGCATGCTCGCTGTCTGCTCTGGGCTCCAGGCTCGTGGAGGTCCCGCTTCATCTTGATGTCTTCAGAGGCTTTCTCCTTGGAAATCCCAGGAGAACTGCACTAGCAGTATTTTTGTATCACTGGGGCATTTTGCAAGTTCGGTGCCAGTGCAGGGATTTTTCCATTACTTTTAAATTTTAGCTTATCAATTATTTTTGCTTGGCAAAGTAATCACCTTGAGGAGGGATGTCACTCGGAAATAACATTCCCTGTTAGAGCAGCTTGAATATCAAGAAGGTTTTTCCTGCCAACACCCTCTCCTGGCCTCCCACGCCAGCTATTGGCTATGGAAAGGAGACCCACTGGATACACTTACGGGGGGCTCCTCAGGGAGTGTGGAAGGCACAGGGGTGTGCAGAAGGCCTCAGCTGCAGAGGCCGCACCATGCGCCCGCTCTGGGGACACAGTACATGGCAGCGCTTCGCCTTTTCCTATTTTACTGCAGTGCTGTTAGCACATTGTGCATTAGCACTTCAGCAGAGAAACGTAGAGTATTATTCTATTTATTTTAAGTGTCATATAATTATGAATTGATTTACTAGCCATTATAATGCTACAAACGATAATTAATTTATTTGCATAATATGTAGTTTCATAGAAGTTCAATTATCATAAAGCATTTGCTAAATGTACCATGAAAATAGTATTTCCAGAGAGAGTCTGAGTCTAGTCGGAACAGATTTAGCCTGTCAGGGAGTGCCCTCACACACAACCCCTTCATTTCAAGGTGGAGGGGGGTGTTTCTTCAGGCCCATGATTTATTCATCTATTCACTCATGAAATATTCCTTATTTCAAAGCATGATATTTTGGATCTTTGTCATAGGCCAAAATAGCAGTGTATCAATAGAAATACAGTGAATTGGAATACGTAAATTTGGTTAATAGCCAGAATTCTTTGAGCCAAAACTAGGGAAGAGCTTACCATTGATCATTGGAACAATGAACTGGAAGGGTCTTGGCCTGGGCCTGAACTCCAGGCAGCTTCTCCTGGGTCCATAGCTCCCTCCCTGCAGCAGGAGATACAACATGGACAGAAGAGACAGCAAATTCCCATGGCTGCAGACCTCCTGCCCAGCCCTGCAGCTACAGCGAAGGGTTCTGGGGCCACTAAACAGGGTGTATAGAAGCCAGACCATCTTGGACCGAAGTGTCTGAATTTTTCTCCAGCAATAATACTTTCTTCACAGTTGCCTATAGGAAGAAATGAGTGGGGGAAGAACTCTCCTGCTGGAGTTTGGTCTGCCAGTCATGTGTACCAGAAAGAGCCGCTCCAGGCTGCCTGTCTGTAGGAGGCTGCAGAATCAGTGCTTCTCTTGTTTACTGAAAAAGTCTTGTAGTTTTTGTCCCAAAAATGGGAGGGTGGAGAAATTGTCTTGAAATATGATGAAAGGTAGATTGTGGCAAAGAAATGACACATTTTTAGTAGTATTCTATAATAATAAAAGTGGTCTGGTGGGCATACAGTTGATGCCCACCCCACATCCAGTAGCAACAGGATCTATCACTATCTTCTTTATACTTTTTTAAATGCATTTGGTTGGCACAGGGTATCACTGTGCAGCTTGGACTCCTGATCTTCCTGCTTTCAGCATCCCCAGTGCTGGGATGACAGGGGCGCACCACCATGCCTGGACACTGGTTGGCTTACCTGCCCAGGGGTGGGGCTGGCATGGCATGTGGTGTTGGGGATCCAGCCGTGGTCCCTGCGCTTGCCTAAGCTTGCCTAAGTAGGTGCTTCAGTGCACTGAACTCTATCGCCAGCCCAGTCTATCATTATTTTAACAACAGTCCTGATGTGGTAAATAGAATGACTTTACTCTTTCTAGAACTGAGAGTACATTTGGGGAATTAGCAACACAATGGAGGAAATGGAACCTAACTAAGGGTAGCTGGATTCAAAAGCCAGAGCCCTGTCTCGTGCACTAGGATTTTATTTTATAAACCTGTACTGGGGATAGAATCCTACACCCTACGCAAGTATTCTTCCACTAAGCTACACCGCAGGCCCTGTAATACACCCTAAGTGTGGAGCCCTCAGGCCTGGCAGCCACCTAACTAACAGATGACTGCGGACCCTGTTGGGTCAAATGAGTCTAGATCAGAGTGCGAGGGTAACTTTCTGCTTTTAAAACCCTTCATTTAATTTTTGTTTTTCATTGGGGTGAAATTCATTCAACAGGAAAGGAGTCACATTTCATTCGAGCCATTCAGTGGCCTCTAGGACACCATCTTAACCTAGTTCCTAGATATTTCTGTACCCCAAGAGGGTATGGCTTCTGCAGCTCTCCTGCACCAGCGCTCCGCGTCGCCTTTCTCCAGCCCCTGGCGACCACTCAGCTGCTCTGTCTCTGCAGGTTTACAGATTCCACACATTTCCTGTAATCTGAGGCCTTTGGGTCTGGTTCCCCTCGTTCATCATTAGGCTTTCAATATTCTTCCACCTCACGTAAGATTAGTACTGTTAGCATCTTCTCAGGGAACTACCCGAGGCGACAGTGAACTTATGACACCTGTTGCCTACCACAATCGTAGCTCCAAATGAGCAGGGATCTTTTTAGATATATTGTGAAAGAATGATATATTGTGTTTTGTATATTGTCATTCATCTTAAACTAAATTTTTAATTTTGTAAGTGAATTTTTTCTGTGGTCCATTATTTATTCAAGTATATTATTTATTTCCATGTATTTTACTTGTCCAAATTTTCCTCTGGTATTAATTTCTAATTTGTTTTAATTTTGGTCAGAAGAATGTTTTCTATGATTTCAAAATTTAAATGCATATAAATGTATTTCATGGGATAATAAGTAGCATTCTGTAAGCTCGCCTTAAATCCTCACCTGCACAGATGTGACTGCTTCCTCAGGAGGGCTGTGCTGATGTCCGCTAGGCCGAGGAGGCTTGCACGCTTAGTTACATCTTTGAGCTTCCGGCTGGTTGTGTTCACTGCTGACTATGGGATGCTAACATCTCTAACTGCTATTGTCTATTTGTCTTTTCTCTGTGTATTTTCTTTCATTTTTCCTGCTAACATTTTTCCATCTTAGCGTCTATTTTATCTAGCATTATCATAGCTTTGTTTACCATTTTCTTGTTATATAGATTTATTCCTTCATAGCTATACATACATTTTGGAATTGAGCTTTCTAATCTGCTTTTTTTATTGGAGTGTTTAATCCATTTCTGTTTAAAAATATTTGAAAGATATAATTTGCACCTCATTTTGCCATTTTTATGTATTTTCCATATCCTGTACCAGTGCCATTGAGTTTACTAGGCGGATTTAGCATACATTTAACATTTCTTACTGTTTCTTTTGCTGTACTTATTGTAGTGTCTTCACCAAGTGTGTTTCCTTAGCAGTTGATGATAAGATTATGAGTCACGCTTAGCTGGTGGCAGAACAGTGATAGAGCATTTATGTAGATGTGATAGTGACAACAGGAGCATAAACCAGGGCTCCTGAAGAACTCGGGTGAGCCCTCCCCCACACGGTGGTACCAGGCCACCAGGGGAGCCACAGCCACACAGCAGGGCCTAGACTAGGACTCACACGATAGGCAAGTGAGACCAGCAAGACGGAAAAGTATGAAATACAAGACAAAAGCTGGTAAGCAGGTGAGCCAGCATTGTGCTGGCGGACAGAGCATTCGGAACAGAAACAGGCGTGTGGGGCTGCCTCTTTTCTCTTTATTGTCCCTATTAGTTCATTGTATTTTATCGTTTTATCTTTATTTTCATCTCACTTTATTTTCCTTTCTTTATCCTCAATATTTTTCTTTTCTTTCTTTGTAACATAATCCCTGGGATACTCCTTCATTCCTCCTTTTCTACCCACTTCTCTAGATTCCCAAACCTTGCGTGGCCGTCCTTTGTCCTCCAGCCCTGCTTCTACTTCCTTTCCAGTTATCTTTGTCTTACATTCCATCCTCCCTGAATTTCCACACTACAGGGTAAATCTACTCTACCAACGGGAAACACTTCACGTACAAAGTCCCAAGTTACAGTTGGTTCAGTCATGTAACTATGGCCTTTGCCCCTATGTTTTAAAGTGCAAAATGAACAGCTGCCACGGTGTTTCAATTTCTACATTATGCTTGCTTCTATCGTGCCTGCTGAGGGTGCAGCTTTAGCCCGGCTGTCCCGGTGCTGCGGTCAGCTGTTCTCCTTCTGCAACAGTGCTGAGAAGATCTGGGCTAGTGACATACCACAGTCCTACACCAAGACACCGGGGACTGAACCAAACAGATAGCAACATCTCTCACTCTCAGTCAGTTCAGAAGGTTGGATCTTGGGACAGACACAAACCAAGGATTCCCTCTTCACAGAAGACATTCTGAAAGAATAGACAAGTCCTAGAGAAGCCTTGATACTAGCTATATACTCACCTACTACAAAATATCACAAAGATCATCACACAAAACAAAATGATATTTTTTGAAATAGAAAATGGCAACAAGAAGAAGCAAAATGCAATCTCAGCCCTCCAGCCTGCTCAGAACAACTCCAGGAGATACTAATATAGAAGAAATTGGAAGACATACACCTGAAATTTCTCACATGGTAGCTACTGAAGCACAGAGACAACTCCAGGAAGCTGCAGAGGAAATCAGATCAGAAATAATATCTCAAGTAAAAAAAAAATGAAAACTATACTGAAAGAATTGACGTAAAGAGACATAAGTAAGAGACATAGATAAATAAATAGATGAGAACAGGAAAATGATGGAAAGCTTGAATAAACAATACAGGAAAGAATCAGAATGCTTGAAATAGATTCAAAGAGATATCCAGGCATTTAGAAATTCCACTGAAAGCTGACAACTGCTTGAATGAAACTGATCATAGACTTTCACACCTTGAAGACAGGCTTGCAACTAGCTATCATGAAAGGAAAGATCTGTTAAAAATAAACAGCAACCAGAAAATAAAACTTCAACAGATATAAAATGATGTTAAGAAAAGTACTGTAGGTTTCATAGGTGTCAGTGAAAAAGTAGGAGTTAACACAAATGACGTAAAAAGACTATTTGCAGAAGTAGTAGCAGAAAATTTTCCAAGCACAGTAGCAGAATCTGACATGCAGATGAATAAGGCATAGGAAACGTCAAACAGCCATGACCAAAATAAATCTACACACAGATATACAATAATCAAGATGCCCGAAATTCATCACAAGAGCAAGATAATAAAAGTTGTTAGAGAGACAAAAATAAGATCATCTACAAAAGGAAGCCTAACAGAATCATGCAGACGTCACAGCATAAACCATCAAGTCAAGAAAAGATTGAAGTCCAGAAAGTAAACAACTGCCAACCCTGATTGATGTAGCCTGCAAGTCTATCTTTCAAAATTAATGGAGCAATAAAATACTTTCATGATAAAGAACAACTGAAGAAACTACAAAGAGCACTGACAGATATTTTAGATGCAGATAAAAATGACCATGATTCTAAGAATGTCCTCCAAAGGAAACCGCCATGCAGGGCAAGCGATTAAACATGTGGGGGAAGCAGGGAGCCAAGAGCAGGAAAAAGAGCTCAAGCAGGTCCCTACACACTGGTTGGGGGCAACTTGAGGGAAAGATATACCAGGAATAAACATGTATGCACCAAACACAGGAGCACCCAACTGTATCAAACAAATATTAATAGGCATGAAAAATCAAATAAGCAAGAACGCAGTTGCAACAGGGGATGTTAACATCACACTGGTACAAAGAGATAGATCAACTAGACAAAAAAAAGCAAAAAAATAATAGGAGTGAATCAAATTTGTAAGCAAAAGGACTTAGTAGACATGTAGAGTGTTCCACAAAACCACATCAGAAAACACCCTCTTCTCAGCTACGCACAGAATGTGCCCCGCAGTGCGCCATGCAGCAGCTCACAGAACAAGCTCAAGGACGTGCAGAGGAGCTCAGCATTTCCCACGCTCTTCATCTGACAGCAGTGCGATGAAATCGAAGTGCGACAACCCACAAAAACCCTGCGGAAATTAAATAATATCCTCCTAAACAACCAATGTGTCTCAGATGAAATTAAACAATATCTACAGTCAAATGAAAATGCAAATATGACTTACCAGAGCTTGTGGGGTGCAACGGAAGTGCTGCTGAGAGGGAAGTTCACTGTGGTGAATCCCCACATCAGGAAAGCAGAACAAGGGTGAGAGCAGAGCCTGAGGTGGCGCCACGTCGAAGTTCTAAAGGAGAGGACACGTCAAGCACCAAGCCCAGAGAAACAGGAAATTATAAAGATCGGAGCAGAGATTCACATAATTGAGACTAACATGCAATGCAAAGAATTAACACACAAAATAATTGGTTCTTTGAATAAATAAACAAAATTGATAAACCCCTAGCCCACATGATCAGAAAAGGAAAGAAAAACTCACATTCATGCAATGAGGAACGAGAATGGTGAAACCCTCAGAAATTCAGATCACTAATGAGGACTTTAAAAAGTTTGCTCTCATAAGATGTTCAGCTTGAAGGAGTAGATTCATGGAAATGCATAATGATCAAGGCTGAATCAATAGGACATAAAAATTAGGAATAACCCAATATAAGTTAATTAAATAAAAAATGTAACTAAAGCCTTACCAAGAAAGAAATGCCCGGGTCCTGATAGATTCATGGATGAATTCTATAAGAAATTTAGAGATGAATTCAAGACAATACTCTTCAGAATCTTTAATGAAATTAAAAGGTAAGAAATTTTCCTTAACTCATTCCTGAAGGCAAGTATTACCTTGATACCAAAACCAGAAAACCAACCAAAAATAAACTGCAGCCAATCTCCCTAATAAACCTAGATGCAAAAATCCTCAATAAAATACCAGGAAACAGAATGTAATAAATCATCAAGAAAATTATACCTAGTGGGATTCATCCCCAAAATGCAGGGATGGGCCAACATACATAAATCAATAAATACAATACAAAATATTAATAAAGCAAAAAACAAAAATCACATTATCATCTCAACAGATGAAAGAAATGCTATTGATAATGTCCAACTCTTATTCATGTTAAAAACCGTAAATAAAATTAAAACAGATGGTCTTTATCTCAACCTGATAAAAGCTATAAAGAAAGATAAAGCCGAGACTTTTGTCGTATATGGCCTCAACTAGAGACCAATCTTCCTCGGCAAAATAAATCATTCTCACATGGGTGGTCATTGTTTTGTCTTTCGAGTGTGAGGAACTGACAGAGTAAATAAATTCCAAAACATACAATAGCTATTGTGAATGGAAAAGGAATTTCTTAAAAGGAAAGAACAACTGGGATGCAAGAAAGGTGGAAAGGAGAAGGGAAGTCAAAATGCATACATATGTGTCTACCTATATATGTATACATACGTGTTTATATATGATATATATATATTATATATATATATATACACACACACAAGGTAGTTAATATAATTATACTGCTATTTTCTTTTAGCTCATTGAAAGGAATGGGTTGTGCTTATATTTTTAATCTGTCTTTCATGCCTGTATCTTGTAATCTGAACAAGTACTTTGAAGAAATAATGTTCAGTATAACAACTATTGTTATTTTCTTATTCTTTTGAAATTCTGCAACATTGTTTGTTTTTTTCTCTCTAAAATAATGTATAAATAAATAAATAGAAAAGATAAAGGGGATAGATTCCCACAGGAGTGGTGACTGTTGCCCTTAGCAAGCACCTTTTTTAAAAAATAATTTTATTGAGAAACAAATAGCAATGAGACAGTTTCTAACCCGAATACTAGCACAAGCATCTTTTTTACTCTGCCTTAGTTTTAACTTCCTGTCTGCACAGCCTTCAAGGCTAACCAGTGTTCAAAGTATAGGTTTTCTTTTCATTAATTTACCCTACTCTTCCTGCTGTCATTCTCTGATATTCAATATTTGGATCTTTAATTAAATGAATGAATGTCATGAAAGTACTTAAGCAGTGAATAGGGTTTTCCATTTTCCCATTGAGCAGAAAGGTGAACGGAATGATGTCATATTTCAACCAGTATATACAGTAGCTCATATACAGTAGATGTTGACATCTAAACCCAAAGTAAAGTGCAACTGGCTGTCTTACGAGGGCATCCTGTGAGCTAACGTAAAACCTACAGCCTGAGTAGGCGCTATTCCCTGCCGCATGTCCACTTACTGTAATTGACTTGTTTCCAGCTCAGAGTCTTCAAATCTATTTTTTACATAAGCTAATTTGCACACATAATGATCCTGCATTGGACTTAGGACAGCTTCACATGTTTTCTTTAAAGAAAACTCCCTCTGTGTAGGAACTACTCTGACTCTGAGTACTCGAATTCTGCAGGTGCCAGCTTAAGTTTTTTCACTGCAGTGAGAGTCTCACAGTAAAATCCTCCTTGTCCTCGGGAACACCCTCCCCAGTCTCTTAGCGGGGAGGCCTGCTCCCTCCATGAGCTGGAGACGAGTTTTGCGTGCATTGTCGTCAAGTGCACATTACGAGTTCTCTTACAGGCTGTTTAGCCTGATCTGACTTCTGGAAACAATTCTGTTGTGGCACAAGGCAACAAGGCCAGCCTTGCTTGTTTTGCCTTGGGGACTATACCACGGGGTTTAGGAAGCTGGACTTCATTTCTGCGGCATGGAGTTTCTTCTATGTCAATGGGATGTAGCTATTTTTTTCTGACAAATAAGCTTGAAGATACTTGAATACAGGTAGCTAAGCTGGCATACTTAATGTTTCATACTCTGCATCATGGTAGAACTTGAGAAGTAGGTTCATTAGTCATGAACATGTTGTTGATTATCTGCATGCTTCTCTCAGGAATGCTAAAACGCCTATATGAACTAGAGGGATAAAATTTCCCTGCATGCATGTTCTGCCTGCCAACATAGACACTATATCAACAAACTTGGGGAAGCAGAGTTTGAATGAAGGTAAAGAATGCTGTGGCCATAGCTCCAGTTTGCCTGGAATCATTTCAATTTCCAGTTATTAACAATGTTAAATGAATTGGACCCTCTGAAACTCCCCAAACTGATTCAGTCTGCATGATAAATTATGTGTAACCACCCCAGTTAAAGCACATAACATCGGACACTAAGCTGTATGGATCAGATTATGAGCTTCTTTATTTTCCAGCTGTGTGGAAGATTAATTCAATTTAGCTAAGCTTCACTTTTCTAGTTCATAAGAAGGATAACAATTACATCTCCTTAGTAGGGCTCCAAAAAGTAAGTGCGTGGAAAGGCCTTAGAACACGAGCAGACACCCGACATGCGCAGTGCTGCTTATACAGACTGTTTCTCCAGGTAGAATAGAAACACTTCCGAAGTTACATTTATTAAGAAATAGTTCTATTGCCCTGGGAGATTAATTCATTCTAAATCATTTTAAGAAAAAATAAAGAAGTGAAGGGGCAACAACACCAAGCAGTGTTTTTAAGTATAACTCTTGAACTTAGTAAGAAAGTGAAGTGGGTTGATGGGAACACTACTGACCCATATCCTCAACTTCAGAACGCTAAAATTTCACAATTAAAAATCTCAACACTATCTTTGTTTTGAGTCCACAACTTTCCCATCTGTCTTGGTTTGATGTCATCACCGCCTATGCCGAATTTGCCGGTACATTAGCTGTAAACCACGGACAGGGACTTGGCCTGCACCTTAGCTTGGGCCTCTACTTAGGGCTGTGCCTCTGGTCCTCAGCGTGCGACACTTGCTTTCCACTGATTATGGTGGCACTATTGTACCTAAAGCTTCCCCTTCGGGTTGATGTAAATCCCCTC
Organism: Octodon degus; assembly: GCF_000260255.1. Taxonomy (NCBI): domain Eukaryota; kingdom Metazoa; phylum Chordata; class Mammalia; order Rodentia; family Octodontidae; genus Octodon; species Octodon degus. The sequence continues at coordinate 2,022,365 of NW_004524750.1, forward strand.
CGCTTCTATCCCTTGCAGGGAGCTTTCATTTCAAATGAAAACACAGAAACGTTCTTTCAGTGAAAATATGCATCTACTTGGAATGGTTAGCATTGGATTTGGAGAAATGTAATACAAAAGTCTCATTACCTTGCCTGATCCTAAGTGAAATGGTACCAGATTGCATTTTCATTACTTTGCTTTGGAGAAGCTTTCCTTGGTTCAGCATTCCGTTCACATGCGGAGCGTGTGCGAGTGCCTGGAACAAGGCCTGAGCCACTTCTCTCTGTGATGCATAACGCCAGTCAAGAATATGGCAGCAGACAGCAGCAGAAGCGACTCTGAGGAGCTGCAAAGCGACATTACGATTTCGCCCATTAGTAGGAAAGAGAAGCTCATTATTCTCGTGCAAGATACAGACGAGATTAGCAGTGCTAACTCAGGAGGAATGACGAGGTCAAATTTAGACAGCTGTGGCGTGATTTTATTTTTACTTTTTTAATTCTGTTTTCCTAATGACTTAAATATGATGAATAAATATAAGTTCATGTTTTTGCAATGTTAATGAGTTCGAAGGAAGCTTCGCTACCACAGCGGCTCTCGCGCTCACCAGCCAGCCGCGACGGCGCCCTCGGCTCTGCCCTCTCGGGCCGCGGCTCGGCTCCCCGCCCTACCCTGCAGCGAGAGCGGCCAAGGCGAGGCGGGCGCACGGAGCGCAGGCGGGAGGGCCGCTCTGCAGCACGAGCGCTTGCTCAGCTGCTCCAGGGCACCAGGCGCGAAGGCGGCCTCCGAGGCTCTCTGGGAGGAATTGCGGCAGCGAGGTTCAAGCTGAAGGTGTCTGCTAGGCATCTTGGGATGGCAGAAAACGCTGCAAAATAGGGGCCTTTCTGAAGTATCCACAGCTTCACGTCCCCCTGTGCGACACCGACGTTCGCTTTCTCCCCCGGCGAGCTGGTTGTCACGGCCCTTCGCGTTATGCAGCGAGAACTCACCGTGCGTCGGAGACGCAGCTAAGTCAGGGCAGTGAGGAGGAGACAACTGCAAAAATGACCACACAGTTTGCTCTCTACAACCTGCAGCGACAAAAGTGGCAGTCTCAAGGAAACAATTATGATTTCTCCTCTCAGTTGAAAAGAAAATCAATGTTTGCCTAAGCAGTATAAAATTATGAATAAAAATATGACTCGTGGCTTTAGGATGTGCGGACTGCATCTCGTTCGCACCTCTAGCAGCTCTGGGGTCTTGAGGAGAGTTCTCACCTTCCCGCGTCTCAGGTTCCAACTGCTCAGGTGTGGATGTGCCCGACCCCAAGAGCAAGTGCTGGAAACTTCCTCCCGATCCACAGTGCGAGGTGGGGGTCTATTAGCGGGCTTTCGTGCTTGGAACCTAATCCTGGAATACACACCCACGGGGAGAAAGGCTTGGTTTTGCTCTTGGCTTAAGAGGTCTTAGTTCATGATTGACCTCAAGCCAAGAACCGCATGCGCAGGGTGCAGCCGCGCGCTTCACGCCTCTGCGAAGCGGAGCGCAGGGAAGGAGCGCAGCAGGAAGCCGGCTCTCCAGGTCGCATCGCCACGCCCCTCCTCACTGCCCGCTCAGCTAAAAACAGAAGGTGCTGCTTGCCGGTCAGGGCAGCCCCTCCACGATTCAGGCAAGCACTCAAAAGGACCTTAACCCAGTCAAACTGACAACTAGGACGGACTCACTCGGGAACTGTTTGGAGGATTCGTACCCATTGCACAGGGACTGAGGCTGCAAGTCCCATTGCTTGTCCTGCTGCAAGGCCTCATGTTCTTCTGCAGTGGGTCAGCAAGCATGGAGACCCACACTGAGCACAGCCTTTCAGGCCTGGACCTCCCGGCTTCTAGAACTCCAAGCAATGAATCTCTGAGCTCAGAAATGGGTTGGTTTTTCAGGTATAGAAACATCAAATAGACTTCACATGTACTTATAAAATGAGGATATGAAGGTTAATTTTCATTGCCTAGTTGGTGGGATGCAGACAGTCATGAGAAGTGACTGGACTGTGGGGGCTGCATACTCATGAGGGATGAATTCAGAGTTCAGTGTACTTGTAGAAGCCAGGTCATGGTTGGCCAGGAAGGTCCCCGAGGGCACCGCTTTGGAAGACACAGACTTATGGACCCCACTCTCCTGTGCTTCCTGGCCACCAGGAAGTGAGCTCCCCTCCGCCACCGTCTGCGGCAACCCTCCTGCCTTGGGGCAGCCTCCCTGGAGCTGAAACCCTGAGCCCAGTGCTCTTCCTGCCTTGCACTGTTCCTGTCAAGTGTGTGTCCAGGGCTGGGAAGACTGGCCAGCACAGAAGATGCTCGCAATTACACTGAAGGGAGAATATTTAATCTCGAGTCTTCATTCACATAAGCACATATCGCAGTTATAAAAGCTCTGGACGTACAAGTTTGTTTTAACGTATTTGGTACAGGGTCTGTCTCACAACACAGCTCGGACTCAGTGATTCTCGTTTCAGCCTTCCCACTGCTGGGATTACAGGCATGCACCGCTCCGCCCAGACTCCATGCCAGGTGCCAAGGGGTGGGACCGGCATGGCATGTGGTACTGGAATCGAACCCTAGTTGCCACACTTGCCTAGGCAGGGGCTTAGTCTGCTGAGCTAGCTCACTGGCCTACAAATTTTTTTTTTTTTTGTAAAGGCTTTAATTATTCTGACCAACTACTTATAGAACATGCAGAAGCAAGTCTGCATATTGCCTTGGGCTTATCTCCTACTGTGTACTGGTTGATGAGAACACCTTACTGTCAAGGTCCTCACACCCCTACAGCAGTAAGGCCGATATGTGCAATGATTTCTATGCTGGAGAGTACTGGGTGAGAGCCGGAGGACGTACAATTGTCAAACTGTAATTCTCCAGGTTCTTTCAGGGGTAGAGAGAGCAAGCATAATTTGGGGTTCTATTCCGCTGAGCCAGACCCATCGCTCTTTCTCAGTGTTGTCAGCCTTTCTTAGACTCTGAACTCAAACTGTGTCTGATCTTGACCAGTTTTGCCAATCCTGTCCACATCCGAGCCCCTCTGTTGTGCAGGGCTCCTCCTCCCAGCCCGCTGCCAGGGGTCTGTGTGAACGCAGCCCCCTCAGAATGCACCTGGGATTCTGCTCCCACCAGGGTCCGAGCGCTGCCAATCCCTCCGGCGCCTCCACCACTCTATCCCCCCGTCACTTAAGTACAAAAAGATGCCTGCATGTACTTGCTTCCAACCTTGGATCTTTGGGGATCTTTCTCTGTGTGAAACTAGTCTGTGTCTCTAAATCATTTGTGCAAGAGGCTTGAAATCTGCCTAGTTGATCTTCTGAGACCCTTGACTTCTCTTCGAGTGTTCCTCAATGTTTCATAGAGTTCAGACATGACCTGAAAACTCTAGAGGCTGTGGAGTTAGGCTACCCAGAGGACAAAGAAACTTTTAAAAAAAATTTTATTTCATTTTTTAATAGATTGCAAATTGAAAATAAATTATTTACAAACATAAATGAATATAACAATAAAAACTGTCCAAAATAAAAATGAAGAATTTACAGATCAGTCATAATAGTTCATTGTGTCAAAACCAAGAAACTTATATTCATATAATTAGAATTCTCAAAGTAGAAAGGAGTAGGCAATAAATATTTAAAGATTTAAAATTTCTGAATTTAGTTTAACTTATAATCATTGAAGCATATACATAAAAATATTAGCTATGGAAGAACAAAATTAAATAGCATCTTATTCCACATTAGAAAGAAAAAAAAAGGACCGAGTGTGTAAGCGCAGCTCCGCTAGATTAATTAAAGGACTGAAAGAAAAGATCTGTCTTCTTTGAATTTTATACTTAGCAAACATAACTTTGAAAACTAAATGTAAGATTTTCTAGTTATACAAGCTTGAAATATTTTAATACCTCCAGAAGCAGCATATAGGAAATAACAAAGAGCATAATTCAAAAGGCAAGAGAAGTTGCAGTGTGCTCCTGGATGAACAATAAAGAGCTCTCAATATAATAGTTATGCAGGACTATATAAAAGAAATATTAGATGAACCCTTATTTGAAGGTCATTGCAGATTTCTATGAAATATTTCCAATCTTATGTTGGGTTATACATGTATTTTTTCCATATATGTGTGTGTATGTGTGTATAGAAGACAGGGAAGAAGTAATATAAAGTCAACAGAAAATGGAAATATACTTTTTAAAGTTTCTAATACTAGGACAAGATATACAATGTCTTTTAAATGAATTGTAAGTCAAAGGTATAGTATAAATCTTAGAACAAAAATTAAGATTAAGTAATATTCAGAAAATTAAATACTAATTAATTAAAAATTAAATGTTTCAAAACAATTGAACTAAGAAAAACTTTTCATGATAGCAAAGAAGTACTAAGAGTAAAACATAAAATAAATACTGAAATGGCAAGTAAGCAGCTGCCTGACTGCATTTTTTCTGACTGAGATAATCTTAATCTTTGGCCAGCCAAAATATTCTGTCATTTAGACTATAGTAGAAATAACAAAGGGCTGGCCAGATAGTTTAGCGGATTAAAGGATTAAGCTCCAGTTAGGCAGATGCAGGGCCTGGGGTTCAATCCCTGGCAGGCCATGCCTGCCCCACCCCCGGGCCCTGTAAAGACTACTGAGACTGGGCATGGTGGCGTGGGCCTATAATCCCACCACTTGGGAGGCTGAAAACAGGAGGACCACTGGGTGTCCGATCTGTGTAATGAGACCTTGTAGACCATGTCCTAAGTACATACAAAAAGAAAGAAAGAAAGAGAGAGAGAGAGAAAGAGAGAGAGAGAGAGAGAGAGAGAGAGAGAGAGAGAGAGAGAAAGAAAAAGAAAGAGAGAGGGAGAAAGAGAGAGAGAGAGAGAGAGAGAGAGAGAGAGAAAGAAAGAAAGAAAGAAAGAAAGAAGAAAGAAAGAAAGAAAGAAAGAAAGAAAGAAAGAAAGAAAGAAAGAGCAATGTCTTTGGTGAGTTTTCTTGCACCTGTATATCTGCATGTTTCATGTGTTGTCCACCGTGGCCAGACAGAGCTGAAGAGGATGGTGGTCACTGGTGTGGCTGCTTCGTGATGTTCACCTCTGCAGGCTGAGGCAGAGGGACGGGGGCGCGCTGTGGAGGGAGGGTCGGAGGCCTAGGCTGGCCGTCGGAAGGCGCGCCAGCCCCCACCCAGGACCTGAAGGGGGAATGGGAGCCCGCGGGGCCCTGCGACCCCGGGCTCTGCCTTGACTGTCGCTCCTAAGGAGCAGCTTCTCCTGGCGGAGCCCAGCGCCCAGATGCCAGGTCTGTGGAGAGCAAGGTGTATGTTTCGGACCTCGTGGTTATCTAAACGAGCCCAATGAAGCTAGCAACTAAGCTGCACTGCCGTGTTAGTGCTAGTTTCCATCAGTGCTCTCTCGGAAACATGGCTGACTCATTGCAGCGTCTGCAGCAACTGCTGGTCCAAACAGTCTGCGCAGCGTGTGTCATGCGAACTCGCTTCGATGGCGTCAGGTGAGCAGCTAACATCCTTAAACCACTAAATGGCTTGTTTTCATTAGAATTAAATTTGAGGCCCACAAAGTCTATTAATAGAGCAGAGAGGTTACGTATGTTAAAATTAATGGCTAATTCTTTTTCATAAATTCCTATTTACTCCATATTCTTAGAAGATCAGAGAGGAAGACTGATCATTGTTGCGACTGCTGAGGAGAGCCCCGCCAGAAACTTCCATGTGCGCCCACCAAGGCACAGTGTGCCCCCTTCAGCTGGCGCCTCCCGCACCCCAGCCGCAGGCCCAGCCTCTCCCTCTTTGAGGCTGCTGGAATGACTCCTGCTGGCCGGGCCATCTGACCCCCTGCCGCCCTCCCTTTCCTGCAGGTCCTCTGTTAGGACCTACACCTCCTGGAGGGCCCGGCTTCCTCCCCTCTGCGCTCTGGCTTTCCTAGGCAGCCCCACAAGCAGGCTGCTGCCTTTTTCTCCAGACTCTGTGAAGATAATGAATTTTGTTTTCCTGAACTTTTCCTCTGTCTTCTTTTGTGGCTGCACCTGGCTGGCCAGCTTATAAAAAGATACAAAGCAAGGTTAGAACTGGAATAGATTTAAAGACTGTGTGATCCAATTTCCTCTCTTGAGAGGGAAAGAAACTGGCTGTGACTGTCCTGAGGTGACTGGCGGGACTGTCTGTGACTTCTCCCCTCATCCTAGGAAGGAGCTTGCTTGTTAGGGGTGATTAAGAGAGCCAGAGGCTCTGGCTTATTGCTGTGTGTAACACACAGGGCTTCCTATGTGTCTTTATTGCTTTCAAACTGACCCATTTTAAAGATTAAACAAGGAGAAATGCCTCTGGAAAGAGAACAGCCCTCTCCTGAAAGTCAGGGCAGGAGCAAGTGCTTGTGGGTAAGAATGCTTGAATAGTTCTCCTTGCTGAACTACACGTCTGGGGAAATTAAATGTGATCAGATCCTTTCTGATTATATATTTCCACGCAGTTGATTACCAAAGATAATTAAATTACCGCTCCTCACAGGAGAGGTCGTGAGCTTGCTATTCTGTTGCAATTTTGCTCCTTTCTAATTCTCTTAGAAATTTAAGGCTGACCTGCTTGAGTCCTTCAGTTCCTTTTATACTATGCTCCTGAGTTCTAACTTCAAAGTAATTGGGATGCTGAGCGAATCAGCGCCTTGTGAACCAGTCTCAGGATCATATTTGATAGGAGGCACCTCTCCATCTTCACCACATCCAAAGTTCATCCAAAGTTCCTTTGGAGAAATTCTTCCTAATAATTTTTTCTTCATATTACTACCATTATTTGTTTTATTTGAAATTAACTTAACTTAGACTTTGTCTGAGCCTCTGGTCCTACATCCGAGTCGCTAGAGCCCAGCCATCGGCCTTTGGGGTCAGTGATTTCTGTGGAAACACCTGTGGGCCATCTTGGCATAGTGTATTAAATAACACTTACTTTCTTTTTTCCCCCCGGAACCGGGGATCGAACTCAGGCCCTTGCACTTGCCAGGGAAGCGCTTATTCCACTGAGCCATCTCCCCGGCCCCCAACACTTACTTTTTAAAAACTTTTAAGGATTTAATTTCCATACATGGAGGAAGATAGTGAACTCTACAATGCTTAGCTACCCCCTGAAGAAATGAGTGCAAAGTAGACCCTGCAGGTGATGCTTGGTGCACGGCTTGAAGCCCTCCGCCCTTCACCTGAGACGGGTGAGCCCGACTCCTGCTAGTGCTCAGGGAATCTGGGATTTAACTTCAGTGTGCGGACACGCTGGCCACATGGAGCTAGTACACGGTCACAAGAAGCTGGGTCAGGCCAAATTGCTATGATACTGAGAATTAGCAATTTAAAACCTTTATATTCTCATTTCTACCAACTTCTTCCTGCCCACACACATTTTTTATTCCTTACTCCTTAGAGTATGTCTTTGTTCAGAACTTGAGTGAGTAGATTTTGGTAAAATGTGTCAATGCTCCTCTAGGAAAACAGTTATGAATTAAATAAAAGGTTCATAATAATATCTGAATATAGAAACGATGATACTTTGTAAGGATGATAGAATTTCCAAATCAAATAACTTAAAACTACTGATTCAAAACAGTTTTAAGATCATTTTACAGATAACTCAAGGTGCTCACCCTACTCCAGTGTTTAGCAGGCCCTACTTTTTGCAGTTATGTAAATGTGGACTTCATAAGGATTGAGGATTCAGCACGGATTAAAGAAGGACCTGGGGCAGCTGGCTGAAGGAGGGACTTAACTGAAATAATGTCCTCAGTAGCTCAGGTGGAGGGTGCGGAGTACCTTGAGGACGGGGGGGACTCAGGTTAGGCGTGCGGTAGCGCGTGAAGCGCCTCCTGCTTCGATCGCCAGCCTTCCGGGTCGTCCCAGAGCGCATGGCGACCCGTTACCGCAGACGAACGGCGCGCGGAGTGTCCAGGGCGGTAGAGGGTGGCTGATTAGGAAAAGCACGCCAGTCCCCTGGTGGGCGCAGAACCACTTACAAACTGGGAAAGGAAGCGTGTGCTGCTCTCCTTTGCTTAATCTGAACGGAGAAATGCTGACTGAACGGTAATCTGAGTTGGTCTTTATTGAACGCCAGGAGGGCGCGTGACAGCGGTGGTAGCGGTGAGCGCAAGTGACAGATGTCATCGCGTTCCTTCTGCAGTTTGTTCGTCCACATCGTTGGAGAGCGAGCCTTGGGACAAGACCTGCGCAGGGCTGGGGCCGGCGCTCCCCTTCGCGCTCACTTAGCGGCCTACTGCAGAAAGCGGTGCAGAAGGCCAACACTCGTACCATCGAGACCCGCAAGCGCCGCCGAAACAGAGCGCCGTGCGCAGCCGCCCACCTGTGCACGCACCGGGGCGGGAGGCCAGGGCGCACCCGGTCGGTCCGAGGACGCCGGAGGATTCCAGCTGCGCTGCGCGCTGGGGCAACAACAGCGAAGCGCGTACAGAAAGGAATGCAGCGGAAGCCAGAGAAGCAGGAAGCAGGCTGCAGGGAGGCAGCTGGGTCCCGCGCAGTCGGCGTTCGGAGAGATACATGCAGGAACACGTGTGTGCTCTAAGCGTGCAACAGGAGAGGGGCGAAAGGCGGGAGGACTTGTCCCCTCCGGGTCACTCGCAGGATGACGTGGACAGCCTTGGCCGAGTAAATCAGGTGAAGGAGAAGACGCGGAGAGCAGAAGCAGGCTGGAGCAGGAGGCAGGAGGCAGGAGCAGGAGGCAGGAGGGAGGAGGGAGGAGGCAGGAGG
>NW_004524750.1:2031513-2060782 GCF_000260255.1 Octodon degus
GGGAGGAGGCAGGAGCAGGAGGCAGGAGGCAGGAGGCAGGAGGCAGGAGGCAGGAGGCAGGAGGCAGGAGGCAGGAGCAGGAGGCAGGAGGCAGGAGGCAGGAGGCAGGAGCAGGAGGCCGGAGCAGGAAGCAGGAGGCAGGAGGCAGGAGCAGGAGGCAGGAGGCAGTAGGCAGGAGGCAGGAGGCAGGAGGCAGGAGCAGGAAGCAGGAGGCAGGAGGCAGGAGCAGGAGGCAGGAGGCAGGAGGCAGGAGCAGGAGGCAGGAGGCAGGAGGCAGGAGGCAGGAGGCAGGAGGCAGGAGGCAGGAGGCAGGAGGCAGGAGGCAGGAGGCAGGAGCAGGAGGCCGGAGCAGGAAGCAGGAGCTCCAGGTTGAAGGCAGACGGAGCATGGGGGATGGAAGCTCAGAGAGGACAAGGGAATAGGCAGGAGAGAGAGCCTGCAGCAGGGACTCCGTGGATCTCTCTGATGGGAAAGCAGAAAGATGGACACATGCTTGCTTTTCAAAAGACATGTGAGAAACGACTCGAGGGAAGGTAGATGTAGGGTGTTAAAGCCGACGGTGTTTGGCTTCCACCCCGTCCCACCAGGGTTTCCTCCGCCCGACAGTGCTTGTCGTGAAGGACCAAGCCCCAGTTGCCCATCTAAGCTGCAGCGCTCTCCTCTGAATCGCTGTCTGCATGAGCCCCTCCTTAGCCGGCTCGGAACCCTTGCAACTGTGAACAGGACTCAAGGCTCCAGACCGAGGGCAAAGGGTAGGAGAGATGCAGTCACCTGCTGCTGTGCTTTAGAGTTCTGTCTTGCATTTGTAATGAACATTTTATGGTAGTAAATTTTGTCTCCCCAACTAGATTATGTGCATGTTAAAATGCACTTTCATTTTGTCAGTTTAAATATTTCCCTTCTACAATATTGACTAATTTTAGTACAGGTTTGTAGATTGATTAGCTGGGCTTGTTGTTATTGTTGTTGGTTTGAAATATATTTCCCTTAAAAAATAAAGCTTTGGAATGTTACTAAGGAAAAATATAAACTAATATTTATCACAAAATAAAAAAAGAAGCACGTACAACTTGGTTTCTGCCTTCAGAAGCTTCCTGTTTTATGACACTTGGCAGAAATCATTGTCTTTTGGGGAAAGAGATGAGAGAAGAGCACTCACGCTACATCAGGCTTCCGTTACCTGGAAAATTGCAGGCCCCTGTTTGCCTCTGCGGCGAACTGTCAAGACCACGAGTGTGGCTTTGAGACCATTCATTGCCCACCTGGAGGCGACTGTCACGCTTGCAATCTGTTGTTTTCACACATACTGAGTTTCATTGGATCATTTCTACATTTTACTCAGTTTATAGCTGCCCAGTAATGCTTTCCAAATCTGAACTGCCAACTTACTGACTGAAGTGCCCTCTCATAGAAAACCTCCATCCTATTTCCTGCCTGTGTTCCTCTCAAGACATTTCTTACACATGGAGTGGAGTTCCTCCCAGCTGATATCTCACCATGGCTATGCCAGGTCTTGCAAAGAGTTTGGCATTTGTTCATTAGATGTTAAACTATTTGGGACAACAGATCATCAAATCTAGAAAAACTGCCACGTATTGGTCTGCAGGGAGTAGTTCTTTCTGAGCCTTCGCTTCAGCACTGCTTGTTGTGAAGTCCACTTGCCTGAGTGAGGTCCGCGGCTAGACTCCTTCCATCTCTGGGGTAATGCAGCAGGAGCCCACACTGCTGTGACTTAGCAGGCATTGCAATTTTTTGTGTTGTCCAAAACATTAAGCATATGGTTCTTTCTTGATAAGGAACTTTGATTACAAGGAGTTAATCTTCAAACATGAATGGATGTTAAAAGTAAAAGTAAATAAGTTAAAACGTTACTGCCAGGAGGAAGTAGACAACCCTTCTGCGTAAGTTCTCCATCTGTTTGCCACGCTGGCCAGACTCTGGGTTCCAGACTGACAGACCGGGGGCTGCTACTGCCCTGCAGCACGGGGGCACCACCTCTCAGGGGCAGACTCAAGTTAAATAAGCTCACTGACTAATGCATAGAACCACTGCCCCTATTTATTGATTTACAATTAAAGAATAGCTGTTTCAAGGACTGGAATACTAATGCCAGTTTCCTGTTCCAGGCATCCGCGCAACAGTTCCTGCATGGGACACTCTATCACCAGCGAGGATGGCCTGGGGAGCAGGGGCCGTGGCAGGGCACATTTAAGACCTTCGGAGGCCTTAAGTGCTTCCATGTGGCTCCAAATGTCCTGCAAGTTATTCAAAACATAAAGCATAAAACCTACGAAAGTGTGAAAGGAAGTCCGACAAAGCTTTTACTTTTCCCATGATGGATGCTTCTAAACTTTCACTAAATTATGGAGTATCCTATTTTTCCACAACTTGCTTTTTATCCTTTGAGTTGTTGATGTCCTAGAGCCAAAGGGTGGCCGCTGGTCTCCAAACAGACATGAATTCGAGCGCTTTGGGTTTTGATCACGACAAGCCGAGGTACAAGGGCTCTGAAGGAGGCTGCGGCTCTCAGGTGCATCCAGTTGGGGGCTGCTGACGTCTACAGAGGGCCCCTCCCCTGCCTCTGCAGGCCAGTCAGGAAGGGACTACCTGACACATTTCATTCTTTAACTATGTTAATGCATTCAATCAATTTGCAGTCGTGGAAGGCTGATCTGAGAATTTTCTGTCTACAGAGAGTTTGCGTATCTCTGATCTGCTCCTTCCTGTGCAGATTGTATAATGAGGAGCTCACTCAGAGGACAGCCAAGTTCCCCCGCCCATAGCAACTACCACTGAGCAGTCTAGACAGTCACCTGCATGCTCAGGGCTCAGGCAACACCAGAAGGCCCGCTTGGGAGGCTCTTCCTAGAGGCAGGCATTAGACAGGGTGAGGTCGGATTGAAATGATCCTGGGCGAGACTACAGTCAACAGCAAAAACGGCCACCAGCCTGAAGGTAGGATTTTAATGGAAAGGGTCCTGAATAATTAAAAAGGTAAGGCCAGGGAGACAGCTCAGTGGAATATGCCCTTCCCTGGCAAGCGCAAGGGCCTGAGTTCAATCCTGGTTCCACCAAAAAAAAAATAAATAAATAAAAAGGTACTTATTGAATGAATAAGTGTTAAGAAAATATTGCTAGAGACTTTAAATAATGGAAATATTTAAATAACTATCATCATTTTATGCATTATAGATTTAATGATTTATATAAAATGGTTAATATATTTTTTTCTCTTGGTTTCTAGAGACAGGATTTCACTACATAACCCAAGTTGAGCTTGATCTTGCTATGTAATCCAGACTGGCCTTGGATTTAGGATCTTCTTGTATCAGCTTTCTCAGTGTTGGGAATACAGGTATACTTCCACATCTGGATTAAATAAACTTTTTGCTTATATATTAGTTTTTGAATGCTAAATTTTAAAAAATTGAAGCTCCTCCCTTCCCCTCAAAAATCAGTTGCACGGGGAATGATAGCAGCTTGATTGTGGCAAAGCCTGGCAGTCACTCAGCCACCCGAGCACGAGGTCCCGTGGGGAGACCATGGGCATCGCGTCTTCTGATACGACACACTGACAAAGACAGGGGAGCTTCGGTGGTGCGCTTGAAGTCGTAGCCTCCGTGTAATTGCCGAGTGCATCAGGGTCCCCAAATTCAGAGCCATTTGCAGCCATTCGGTTCTTCACAAGGATCAGAATCACGCAGTAGAAGAGGACAGGAGACGATGAAGAATAAAGAAGAACAAAGCCATGACAACTAATTGCAACTGGAAACCTGGATTTCCAAATGGTAGAATTTTTTCTTTTTTGCAGAACCGGGGATTGAACTCAGGCCCTTGCGCTCGCCAGGGAAGTGCTTATTCTACTGAGCCATCTCCCTGGTCCAAATGGTAGAAATTTACCAGTGAAAAATCAAATAAAATCCCCAGATTGAACTTATTAGATCAAAGTTAATTTCCCAGGTTCTAGGATAACACCATGATTATCGATTAACATTAAAGAAGTTGGGTGAAGAGTGCGTGAAAGCTTGTATTATTTTTGTAATATTTTGTAAATACATAAAAGTATGTCCAAACAAGTCTAAAAAGCAAGAACAGGGATGGTCATATATCAACAAAGAGTGCATCACGTCCTGGAAGTCAGCATATCTGAAAAGGCTTTTTGGAAATATTTTCTGCGTAATGTTTCAGGTCTGTCAGATATTAGGGCCCCAAGAGACTCCTCGCCCTCTGACGCTGCGGTGGTTTCTGCAATCTTGTACACCTCCGCTCCCTCACAGCTCACATTTTGTCATTTGCATTGTTGGTGCCTTATACCCAAGCTGTGCGTTTAAATTTTCATTAAGTTATGAAACATCACGTTCTTTCACAACTCGCTTTGGTGCTGTCCTGAACCTTCAACGGGGCTGCTGGCCTCGTGGCAGACGTAACGAGACCTCTTGGAGGCTCGATTGCACCCAGCCCAGACGCCAGTGCTCGGAAGGAGGCTGTGGCGCTCAGGCACATCTGGTTAGGCGGAGGCACTGAGGTGCACAGTGACATTATTTTCAAGGTATGCTTTTCAGTCTGTGATAAAAATTCATACAGGGAAAACAAATCAAATACTACTGAAGATGTTTTAATGAACACTAACTGTCCTCTAAGCCTCAACCATTTCTGGGGCTTTGTCTCCACATATGAGCATTCTATTTTCTGCAGCATTGAGTACCCATGTTCTGTTTTTGTCCCTAAATATATTTCTGTGCTTTTAACATGAGTTTTTGTTTTAACAGTTTCAAGTCAGATCTGTGGCTTCCTACTTCAATAATGAGATCAGTTTTACCTTTTAAAAGCTACATTCTGTATTTCCTCCTGTATCTACCAGTAAAACTATACTCTGACAAATTAAAGTAATAAATAGAATATTATTGTTCTATAATTATGTGGCTAACTGTAGAGATAAATTGTGTACCACAGGTTGATTTCTCTCCTTACATACGTGTTTGGCTTTTCTGCATTTTCTATACTTTCATCAGTTCTACCCTGTCCCAGTTGTTTCAGCTAAATACTATTGTTATTAAATATCTCTCTTTCGTCATTCTGAAGATCTCTGCTCTAGCGCCTTTGGCCCTGCGGTGGCAGGTTGCAGTGGCCTCATGCAGACCAGACCCATGCATTTCTGCTGAAGTCTGCACTTCTTTGTCTCATGCACTGAGCGCACTGACTTCAGCTCCATAGCATGACAGCTGAGGAGCAATCACGGAGTGGGTAGGCAGCTAGAGATTTGTCTTTGAGGTCTCACCTTGTAATCAGGCTGGTCTTGAACTCACTATGCAGCCAAAGCTGTTCTGGAACACAGGATGGTCCTCTGCCTGCACTGCCCGAGTGCTGGAGTACAGGCATGTGCCTCCACACCCCCCTACGATGACAGATTCAGAGTGTTTTCTCTTGGCACTTTAAGGAAATTTTTCTATTGCTCTTCAGTGCACACTGTAAGGCTTGCCATATGCGCTCTCCTTTTCGGTGTTTCCTTCTGCCCTTTAACCTTCTCTACCTCCAAGTTTCAGAACGTTTCTTTTGCTCATCGACCCTGAAATCCGTGTGAGTACATTAGCTGTGTTAGCAATGGATATCCTCTTCTAATCTTGAGAAGGTGCTTTCACAGGTCTTGGGCCTGGATGGGCGGGCTGCTGAGTGTGTGGCAGGAAATGTCCGACCTGCGGGAGGGTCCTCAAGTGCAAGGTTTTCAAGCTCTTTCTTCTTCCTCTAGTCCAATTCCAATCTCTTAAAGCTATCCATGGCTGCTGTTGTTTAAGGTTGGGGAAAAAAGAACTGTGAAAGATCATGCCTACAAGTTCCTACGGCTTAACTGAACTGCAAGCAGGCCCTCCCCGGCAGTGTGCTACCTCAGTTCCTCTTTTCATACCCTGCACTCGTGAGTGTCAGCAGTCTCCATTGTTTAGAAGTGTTTCTCTCTCAGTAACTGCTTCCGCTTCTGGATAGCCTGTATCTTGCACCTTCCTCCACCTCCTACAAAAGTTATCCTCCATTTTTTATCTTTATTTTCTAAAAATGTATTTTTGTTTTTATTGTATAAAATATATAGATGCTAAAATTTCTTTAAGAACCCCTTTAATTTCCTATACTACTGTTATAAATGTATGCTCTTTTACTATAATCTCATTTAGAGGAGTTTAAAAGGGATGGGAGAATGTGCTCTGCAAAACTTTTCCTTTTTAGCTAAAAAGATAAAGAAAAATTCTTACAAAGCCTCTGAAATCTGGGGAGAGCAGTTAGCTATAAAACAAAGCAAAACAAACTTGTAGCTGATAGGAAACAGTGATTCTTAAACTTTGAGGTTTATTAGTATCATCAAGAGGATTAAGAAACACGCCTAGGGCCAGGCTCGGACACATGGTGAGCGGATGTCTGCGGTCTTACCCTTTCTTGTGCTTACAAGGAGACAGCAAGTTTCGTCATTTTAAAGCTATTTCTGATGACTGTAATCTCTGGACTTCCTAAGCACCTTCCTGGTCTCCTGGGCTAGGAGCAACTACATACGTGCAAACACTAGAATGGGATGTCTTTGGTGTTTATTGCCAAACAAAAAGAAAGGTGGATGGAGAAGTCAATTATTGCATGTGTTACCAAACTTCATTATTTAACTGAAACTGTAAAGACCTTCATTCCAAATTTCTAATCACGGGACTCTGAACCTGAGTAGAAAGCCAAGAGGAACCCATGTTTCTTCCACTTTGTTTGATCTTTCCCTTTAGGATTTCAGAAGAAGTTTCAATCTTCAAAGGCACCATCTACCTTATCTTTAATTTATATCCAGTCACATGTGCCAAGATGTCAGTGTGAAGAGAGAGACTGGCAAATGTTTTATCAGAAAATGACAAATGAATTAAAATATTGGAAATACAAACTGAAAAACTAATGACTTCTGATGTGGGAATACTTTTTGTTTAGAATCAGGTCACTTTTCTTTGTCTTTTTGTAAGGAAATGTAAGTTAGATAGAAGAATATAATATTAAAGCCTTTTAAATGAAAAATGGTGTGTACATGGATAGCACTTCATAACAAAAGGTTTTTAAACATCTTATTGATTGGAAATTTAAGAATCACTTTGTGGTAAAATGGACAAATTTTTTATTTCAAGTTTTTAGAGTTTAACCGATCTGAAAATTGAGATTTGCTCTTTTTCCAAGATCACATGCTGTTTGAAATCAAACATCCTGTCCTTAGATTCTATGCCCTTTTCATCCTGTGGCATGGACTTAAATCCTTAGCTGGGGAGCCTGACTGCCCTGTGGGTTCCTTCGAGGTCGGGCAGGTCCCCTCGACCATGCCACTGGAGTCAGGATGCGGAAGGCACCGTCGTGCCAAGTGGGCCCTTAGCTCAAAGTTCTCCACACTGCGGGGTTACAGGATCAAGCTTAGAATGACATGTAGAACTTTGTGGAGTCTAAAATTCTTGGTTGGTATCTGCAGATTCAATTTCCATTAAGCTCTCAAAATGATTATTCTCCATTTCTGTTGGGAATCCTAACTTTCAAAGCATCAAATGAAGTAATTATAGACGAGTTAAACTGCTATAGCACGGTTAAGCTCCAGACTCTGTCTAAGGGATTCTGTAGGCTACCATTGTCCCCTTTTGGAATTCCTTAAGATTTAAGTTCCAAATGATACTATCGGTAATCCTGGGTTACAATAGACAACCATCTGTGAAGTATTACTTTTCGTTCAGGGAAATAGAGAATCATATTATTTTCAGTATAAAAATAGAACTAAGCTTCCTTCAGCTATAATTATAATTTGTAGCAGATTATTACAATAGAAAAATGATATTTTCCCTGTATAAGGTCAGAATGAAGGGGAAGACATTGTGTCGCTACCCACAGTGACAATCAATGGACTTGGAAATGAGGCTGCTTTTGGTTGAGTTTAAGTAAATGCCTGAGTCAGAGCTGGTGAGCTAGCAGTCTCCATCTGCATTCTTCAGAGAGGGTAGCTTCAGAAAGTTTAGGTCCTAGAGGAAAAGGTTTGCTCAGAGCCCAGCTCTGCCGTGTTGTTTCCACCATGGTTACCTTTGTGTCGAATGACCTCGATGCCTGGCAACTGTTCTGCTCTTTCTGTGTCTTCTTGAAAATAACGACTTATGTGTAATTACCGGTAATAATTTCTTCTTGACAGTCAATATTGCAGCAATAAAGGAGTATAAGTGATATTAGAGGCTTTCCTAGTGAGGGCATTTCTTGTTTTATAAAGTGGATAATTGTCACACTCTATTTCACTGTCTCCAAATCATTTTGCCTTCTGCTCTGATCAGAACTTTCTTGTAATTCCACAACCCTCTCTGTGTGGCAGAGGGGCAACGGCACTGGTGGCTGCAGAGCCTCATTTTACACTTACTTCACAGTCTTTGCCTGCTTTCTAGCCCTTGCCAGCAGGTGGCATGATGGGAGGACATCTTTTTTGGGTTCCCTCTTAGCACTGGGCCAAGATTCCAGTGCAGTCTTTCATCTAGAAGGCAATCTCTTTCAGAGATGATGGGTAGAACAGGGCATGAGATGGCAGAATATTCTACCCATAAAGTCACACAGGAGGATGGCTGGGGTTTAGTCCCACCTGGGACATCAGGGGGATGGCAGAGGGCACCTCTCGGGCTGTGTCAACTGAAGCAATAACATGGAGCATTTGCCTCTCAGATTCTCCACTGGAATCCTTGTCATCTACCATGAACTGATTCTGATACACACTCTGCTACACCTGTTCTCATAGTGGGGAAAGAGAAAGAAGTCTTTCAGGACAGAGTGTGGTGCATCCCACAGTTAGACTCTGGGCACTGGAGTGGACACTGTCATGCTGACAGCGGCCTGTCCTTTCTGAGGGACTCTGCTCTGTGAAGAGAGGCGACGACACAGGGTCGGTTAGGACAGTTGGAAAGGCCCATAACTTCCTGGGAAGGCTATTGATTCACCACAGCCTAGACTGACCTGACCCGTTGTTTCCAAGTGTAGCGCACCAGAGGTAGAAATCCCATAAATAGGGGTGGATTGTGGCTAATTTGAAACCTTGGTTGGATGATACTGTAGAAAATATCGCTATCTGCCAATGAGTGGTCTGCGGAACCCAGGGATACGAAGTCCTGGCAGCACGTCCTGGTGACGCTCAGGACGGAAACCAAATAAAGCAGTGTGCAAGTAGGCTAAAAATCCAGGTGTAGACCAGGCCAGGTATCTCAAAAGACTATACTGTGACTGACACTATGGATTTTTGAAGAAAGCTTTTTGCCAAACTTAGTGGGTGTGCAACAGCAGGTAACAAACCAGCTACAAATTAATTTAACCAAAGGCTTCTCGTTTTGATGGCTCATGCCTTTTGGGAAAATGCTTTGAAAATCCATCCCTGTATCTTCACAGTACAGCAAAGGTAGCTGCCAGTCTGCAACTGGCTGATGGCTGAGCACTCCAGGTGGGACGCAGGACTGCGGGTTCAGCCAGACCCAGCCTCGGGTTTTCTCCCTCACCTTTTTGTGCCTCGTTTTAATTTGAGAAGCTCCTGATGGCCCTTTGCTAGAGATATATTTCTTTTCTATAATAGCACACTCATTTCTATCTCCTCTGGGAAAAAGGCCGTGGCATCTGTCTGTTAGAGTCACTGGGGAAGCTGACTGAGAGGACTATCGGCCCCTGCAGGCTTGATTGATGTGGTCCACCGTTGTGTCCAAATGCAGGCACAAGGGGGCACAGGTCCTATTTCACCTTGTCCAGAAGGGGTTCCCAGGCCAAAGGCTGGGTTCCTCACGTTCTCTCAGGGGGAGCAATGCACTTTAGGTAGAGACTTGGGGTGACAAGAGACTTTCCGCTACTTCTCTCTTCTTGTTTACATTATCTGGGACATCTACTGACTGGAGGAATTGCATTGGGCACTTCATGTAACTTAGTTCATCGAATCTTCAAACCACGCTAGCAAAACGCTGCTATTCTTGCTTCTTGTAGAAGCAAGCTGGGCTCAGCACCTCCTTCAACCTGCATGTGGCTCACAGAAAGGAGCAGGAGGCCGGTACAAGGTATGGAAACTCAGATGCATTGGTGCTTCTACCCAAGGGAACACATCTGTTTATATTTCTTAGGGTAATTTGCACATAACAGGGTGACAAATCGAGACACTATGAAAGAAATTCATTTGGTAAACTTCGTAGAAATTGTGGGTAATAGCTGAACTGGAGACCAACCACAGATTGGGGCTAGAGCAGGGCCAGCCAGAGAACACAGAGCCCCAAGGGGGCCATGGAACAAGTTTCTAGGATGAGAGTGAGGCCAGTCCAGCGGTGTCCCACCTTGGGGGTTCTGCTTGGTCACTGCAGCACAGACAGCTCTGAGAATGTTTGGTTTTCAGTGTTCTCAGCGCAGCACTGGGACCCTGCACTTTTGGCCCTGTCCTGCGCTCCACCCCTTTTCACTGTGTAGAAATAAAGGTGCAGACCATGCGGGGTTGCCACTGCCTCTGCATCAGAGGGGTCAGGCTGCACCTGGCCCCAGCTCTCCTCTTGCTATGCGTCTGGCTCACGTCCCACTGCCCCCTCTCAGTGCCCTGCTGGCTGAGTAGGTCGCAGCAGAAATGAGTAAGATGTGCTACACACATGTTATTTTTCATCATAAGAGACCATGATCTACTATTCCCGGAGTTACTTCACACCTCTCCTCAGAAAGACTTTGCATCTCGAACTGCCAGTGAAAGTTATGACAGCGCTGTGCTCTCCTTCGTGGGCATAATGAGAACCTTCTGCTTGCTGGAAACGCATCCTTTGCTCATGTGCTACAGAACAGCCATGAAGGGCTGTGTAAAGTCATTCTCTGAAAATAAAAACAAAATTGGATTCAAACAAACTTTTGCCTGAACAGGTGCAGGTGATGTTATTTATATATGAAGACATATGTTGGAAGACAAGTGGAATAAAAGAGCACTAAATTCAATTTTCAGGCTCAATGGTAGTGGCCACGTGGAGCACGGGCTTCAGGTGCATCCTTAGGTTCTCTGACTGTGCTGGGCAGGAAGCAATGCACACAGAGGCCAGCCAGTGGGCAGAATGTGGGGTGATTTCATGGAGTGTAGCAGCTCCACAGCCCCAGGCTGAGGCAGTGAGTGTCCTTTGAAAAAGATGAACGGTGGCTGTGGGGGTTCTCCACCACACACGCTGCCCTCCCACACTGAGCACAGGGTCAGGCGTGAGAGACGCCAGGATGGCTTAGGACTGCTCCCTGGTTCTTTGGTTGCCTGGAGGTAGAAGAAAAGTCAACAGGAGAGATTCCCTCAGCCTCCCGCAGTGCCCCCTAATTCAGTGGACATGGCTGTGGCTGATGGTGGCTGGAAAATGGGCCCCAGAAGACTCGCCAGCGTGCAGAGCCACGGCCCACCCTCTCCCTTGGACATGCACATTTCAGAGGCCTCAGACTGGCCCACAGGCAGTGGTGCTGTGGCCGGAGTAGACGAGGGACAGTAATGGAAATGGTCACGCCCTGGCGTGGTGAGTGACTGACAGGCACTGGATGCGGTAAGTGGCCTGTGCAGGGCCCTCCAGCCCGCGGCCACAGCTGGAGAGGACTTACGCTGTGCAGCATGGAGGGGGCTGGAAGAGATGGAGGCTGTTCCAGGACTGAGGTCATGAGAGCCCTGAGGACAGACGCTGGCGCAGATTGTGCCCCACGCTAGGCGTGCAAATATGTGGTTGCTTAGCAAATTAAGGAGGTAATGAATGAAGCTTGGATTAGAAGGTGACACACAGAAATGTCACAGCTATCATATGCCATTCAGTCACACTGACATCCCACAGGCAAGGGAAAACTGTAGTCTGGATGCAGAGTATGTCATTGTGAAGAGAAAGGATTCAAACTGAGATACAGCTGACAATTTACTCTAAAATAGCCCCGACTGTGGACTCTGTGAAGATATTTTATAGCACTGAATATAAAGGGACAGAATTACAGGATTTCTCTGAGGTCAGTTCAGTTCTTATTCAATTATCAACTAAGAGAAAGAAGTCATACTTGCCTTGCAAGTTATACCAAAGTCAAGATTTCCTGGGAATGTGGAGATTAAAGAGCTGAGTTTTGTTTTGCAAAGATCTGTAATTAAATTGTTTTTTACTCCAAAATGTATGATCTGGATGCACACACACACACATTTAGTGAGGCTTAGTTTCCTTATCTGTAAGCAAGAATGATTCTCAGCCACAGGGGCTGCAGGTCACTAATGCCTCCCGCACGTTCAGGAAGTGCTGAGGGCTGGAGGCGGTTCGCCTTTCTGGTGATGCGGTTCCGCAGCGTGTGTCTACAGAAGAGCAATGGCCCCCGAAAGCGGGGAGTGGAATGCAGGGTAGGACCTTCTCTAGCAGAGGCCTGTTAAGCTTAGAAGATGCAGGACAACCAGGACCAGGGTAAAGACGAGCCACAGCCCATCTTGGTAGCACTTCAGCAGCGTGCCGCAGGACTCATGGCAGGAAACAGTCCCCTTGCTAATCTCTGACATTTCCCCCGAGTCAGAAGAAACTGAGGTGGGTCTGAGGATGGCAACCCACCTCCATAAAACTGTTCTCCTACTTCACCAGTCTTGTCGTGAAGCAAAGGGCCAAAGAGTCTCCTAAAATAGCTTCCAGGGATAATCGCTTCCCAGAGTTCACACCTGGTATAATTTTCTCTCGAGTGTGGGATGGACCTATTGAATTTTCTTCCATGAATAGAATATGTCAGCAGTGATGGAGTAGCCCTTCCACAACTGTATAGCCGATGCTGGGTCTTCCATCTCACTGAGCTCCTTTCTCTCTTGTTCTGCTTTGACTTGTGAGTCTCCCACGGTGTGTGCTGTGAGCTGCCCTCTTCCTTTAAAGATTACAAGTCCAGTCAGCAGCAAGAATGGTTGTAAAGTTGAAGCAAATATGGCACTATACGTATATGAAAATCTTATGTCTTAAATACATATTAAAAGCTCTATAATAGTAAAAACCCACCTACCATTAATAGTTTATATTTGGCTTACAAAGCCATTCTAATGGGCTGCCATAAACAAATAATACACACAAAATTGTGTGATACAAGGGCAAGGGCTTTTCAATGCATTATGTTCTGGTTTTGTATAATCATATTTCTCTAAAGTTAGAACTTAAAAAATCAGCCCTCGTCCGCTTTAGCATACTACAGACAAACCAGACGATAGTATGGAATGTAAGCGTCAACTTCAATAGACAAAAATCAAGAAGTGCTTTCTGAACATGCACATCATTGCCTTTTACTTAATTCTTTCATATTAAACTAGATCACAATTTTTTACCCTATAAGAAAAATGAAAAGGAAAATAGCTGTAGAAATGATAGTTTACATTCACCTACTATTTTTGCCATTTTTTAAAGTCAGAGATTTCTCAATAAGATTAGGAGAAAATTGAACAGTGCTCACGGAACATATTTCAGGGAAGAAGATGGAGTAAGATTTATCAAGTAGGGGATTTTAATCTAGAAATGACTCCTAACAACAGTGACTCTGCTTATTTTTAGGTCAGCTGATGGTTCTCATTCCATAAATATTCATCCACAGATGTCCTCTTAGTATTCTAAGGTGCTTGGTCCCAACAGCCATCAACAAAAGGTCCCCGGCCCCAAGGCACTTAGGTCCTGGTGGGACTCGCACTAAACTATGAACCTGCTGAATGCTGAGTCAGGTGGCATTTGGAACAGCACAGGAAGCAGTTGCAATGTGTCTGGTGCACTTAGGGTTACAGGGAGAGTTCTTAGCTCTGATGTGCTTCATTTTATCTGGTGTTACCATGCTAGAAATGAGTTGCTGTAGACCTTTGAACATTGGCACAGGATACATGAATTTTAGAAGATGATTCAGCCACCATATGGATGACAGTAGTCATCTTTGCAGATATTTGTACATAAAATAATATTTGTGAATTTATCCAAAGGGAACACAGCTCTAGAAAAAAGTAGGTGTGCTATAGAAAAATCACATAATATTTGTATCATGTTTATGTTAACACATCACATATAATAATAATATCTTCTTATAGTTAAAATATCAAACAATATCAAAATAAGATTGACAAAACATCAAAATATCCTAAGGAATGTGTAGGTTCTGGAACTGTAATGGATGTTTGCAGAAGGAGCAACTTCTATCAAGCCAGTAATTTCTGAAGTCAGTATATGTTTTCTCATATAGATTTTTAGATACACATTAACTTTTCCTAACCCGATTTATTAGTTGTGGTTTTGTTTCAGACAAGAGAATCAATTGTAGATAATTAAAGTGGAAAATGGATTTATTAGGGGATGTTTTGTGTCTCGCAGAATGCCTGGAAGGAGCAGGCTCTCTCGTGGGTAGGCACAATGCCTGCCAAACCGCTTCCCTGGAAACCCCACTGCTCCCTCCTCCCCGTTGGGTGGGTCCCTGGAGTCGGGCAGTAGCAGCCGCGACTGTTCCTTCCCTAACACAGCAAAGCCGATGACGTGGTGAGCCTCTGCATGCCAGAACAACCCCTCTGCCACACAATGCTCACTTCTGTCTTTTATGTCTCCTGCAAAGAGGTCTGCTTTAAGAGAGCTAGAGTTGGCATCAGAGCAGCGTGGGAGTCACAACTTGGGGCTCTACTGAGGGAGCCTTAGGTCTGTGAGGCTGCAGAACGTCAGCACCAGGGAGAGCTAGGGAGGGCTCTGGCTTCCGTAAGGGCCAGTGGTCAGTGTGGCCAAAATTCTGTGCATGTTTTTCTCTTGCAATGATTTCCAATCTTATTTTGATTCCCTTAGTGCTGATTTCCTGAGTGGCCCAACTGTAGCTGTAAGACAGCTTAAGTCTATTAAGATGCAGCCATGTCTGTTCTCAGAATAGGTGACAGAAAGAGAGAAACACTGTGGCCTGCTCATCTGCACATCTCAGCCAGTGTACGTTGCACTGTTTTATGATTCTGCTTCTAAAGAAGCCCAGTCATGTAGAGTCCAACGTGCTTGCGTATTTCCTCTTTGATTTTAAGCACAGGAGGGGAGAACAGAGACCAGCAGTACAGACTCAATGGTCTTTGTGTCATGTGTACGATTTCAGGAGAAGAGCTGCGACATCTGAGGAAGTAGATGGTTCAGCTTCCTCAAGCGCATGGAATCGCTCTCACTGGGAGATGCAGAAGGCCAAGGGAGGCAGGCAGCGTGGAGTGGGGTGCGCACTCCAGAGCCGCGGGGTCGCGCTCTGATGCTTATCATAGGCAGTCGCTCTCATTCTTGAGGGAAGAGCCCTACAGACTTGATATAGTGCATGGCTCAAATGAAGCTTGGATCTTCTTCCTCGGGCTATTTAATAGATACCTGCATGGCAGAAAGAGAATGGAAAGAAATTATCCCTTCTTTTTCTGAAAGAAAGCTATTTTCACCTAGCAATTCTATAGCACCCTCGAGGGACAGCATTATGTAAGTGATGTAAGGTATCATTCCTCTGAGTAAATGGACACTTAGCTTATCCCGTGCAGCTCGGAAGAAGTAATTGGAGTCTGCAGTGTAAAGCGCAATGCAAGGTTATCGACTCATTTTGCAGTGGCCAGCCTGGATCTCACGCTACATGTGTGATAACATTCTTTATGGTCTGGGCTCTTCCGTGCAAGTCTGCTTTTAGAATTTAATAAGCCGAGAGGTAGAAAATTCGGAAGTTCTTTATCCCTCAGGAATCCAAAGCTATCTCTCTGACTCGTGGGAACCCGATACTACTGAATAAGAACCGCTGTAGTATTATTTCATTTATTTTTATCTCAGGATTGAAAAAGAAGAATGGTAAATGACTCTCTGTCTTTGACATTTTTCTCAGAGTGTCTGGGCTTCTAAACCTGGGGCTGACAGTGGCACCAACGCAAAGGTCGGCATTGTGATGAAGAATTGAGGCCCTGCAGGCCCTCCACGGCGGTGTGAGTGGCACATCCTTCGGACGAAAATGAAGGATTATCCAACTGCTACTCTACAGACACAGGAGAGATTCCTTCTCAAAAGGATCAGAGAAAGTATTGATCAGTTATTGCCTTCATTTAGAGATACTGTAAACTTAGTATCATTTTTACAGAAGGACCAAGCTAGAGAATTCTTCAAATTTTTGTGTACATTGCAAAAATATGAGTAACAAATGAACAAAAACTGAATTTGATGTGAAGCCCAGAATCCACCTGTTGGCCCTACACAAACGCTCACTTTTAGCAGATTAGTCTCCCAGACAAATTACTTCAGGTTGCTTTTGTCCAGATGCCTGTTTCTGAGCTCCTTCTGCCTTTGCCTGCTTTAATGCAGGGCACTGCCAGTAGCTATGGCTGCTATATTTTGATCTTGAGGCCAGAGGGAATCAGAGTGAGGACACTGGGTCAGGTGATGAAAAGAGCTTGTGTCTTGGAGGGCGTCTCTGAGGAGCAGCACCAGCTGCAGCCCTTCTGCAGTCCGCCAGGACTTCATACAAGCAACCGACCCTTACTGGTTTACTTTGTTAGTAGTGCTACGTGCATAAAGGAGAGCAACATAAATTCCTAAATCAGGCACTTCTCTGCCTTTCTCTATAATCTCTGTGCACCTTAAGCCTGTCCTCACACGGGCTTTCTGACGACGACAATGCCTTCATCGCTCCCACTGTTGTTCACAGTCTTAACTGCTCTGCTTTTGGTCTTCTTAATCCTGAACACCGATTTTGTCTCTGAGATACATTTGGCCTCTCCCTGTCACTGTTTCCATTGCCATTCATAAAATCTCAGCTGGATAATTGCAGTGATTTCTTAGCCGTTCTGCCTGTCCTGCTCCCCACCAAAACACATAACTCTGAGTGGCTCTCAGTCTTGATTTCCAAGCACAACTATATACCGAAACTTAAGAGCGATCTTTCATACATTTTACTAATGAAAACAAAGCCACAAATTTTATGGACAATGGAGAAGACAGTAGACTAATTTTTTAAACACTGCTTTGCTAAACAATATTTATTCGGCAGGACTAGTCTTTCTTCTGAGGAGTGATGGAAAGGGTTTACATTTTGCACACGTGGTGATCTTAGCTTTCATACCCCTCAGACTTCATCCTCTAGTTGAGCTCATCTTCCACGAGTGTCAGAGAAGGAAAAATGGAGGATCATGGCTTAAAACCCCAGATCCTTATCTTGGGGAAAAATAAAATACTGAATCTTATTTTGTCAATTTCCTTAATTCTGTGTATGCTCTCCTTCTTCTTATAACCCTACCCCAAACTCTTTCAGCCAAAACTACCTATCTCTTCACCCACATGGCCTTCTTCCCTATTCCTGTGCTTAACCTGCTATCTCTTTTCTATTTTTTAGAATCGGGGATTGAGCGCAGGCCCTTGCACTTTCCAGGCAAGCACTTATTCTACTGAGGCGTCTCCCCGGCCTCTGCGGTACCATTTCTGCTGAAATGTGGTGGCTGCAGCTTGTGAGCCCAGCAGGGAGCAAGGCGCCTTCCTCGACCTTACCTAGACCGAGAAGGCGCCTCTTATCTGAATATGCCTTCATGATAATATCTGCTTTTATATATCATAAATATGATAATGCTTTCCCAGTATCAAGTTTACTTATTACAAAAGCTTACATTACTTTTGAGTAACATTTTTGTCAATTTGAAGTTTTTTCCCAGTAGAAATGTTGTTTCTGCTCTTTTATGTGATGGTCAGTTAGGTGTGGCCGCAGGAGGCAGTATGGGAAACAGAATGTGCTGTACGCTTGGGTTCTAGAAAGAGGGGTCAGGCAGGTCACACAGCTGCATGGGACAGTACCAGCATCGAAAAGAAGCAGAAAATGAAAAGAAAGAGGATGAAGCTCAACAGACACTGTTCTAGCTTCTACAAGAAAGGAAGGTGGGGGTGACAGAGCAGAACACATGTCAGAGCTGGCTGATCGGGATAATGCAGGGCCCACAGTCGAGGTGAAGGTCCTATGCTTGGCTCCCAGCGCTTGTATAATTAGAGAGAGAAACACTGCCTTCTGGGACGCATGGGCCAGAGAGAAGAGGTTGGTTAGTTGTAGCCCAAAGGTGCACTCTGCTGGACTTCCGTCTATCCCCAGGAACGACGGGTTCTCCCTCACTAGGAAGGTTTTGAGGACAAGACACAAATATATAGAAAATCATATATATATATATATATATATATATATATATATATATATATTTGTGTGTCTGTGTGTGTGCCTTCCTTATATGAGCAATTAGGAAACCATTGTGAAAGGGAGGCTTGTAAAGCAACGTCCTTAGAAGGCTGCATCTTGTGCAGTAGCTTAGAAGAGTGACACAGACACCCCGAAGGTGAATGTTCACATTGAGCTATAGTCCTGTTGTGAGCCAAGATCTGGTGTTCTGCTGGTGAGGGTTACAAATCATGGTAGTGCCTTTTACAGTGGTTCCAGTGCGTGATTCTCCACGTTGTTTTTCCCTCCACGCGTTCAACCAGAGGGGAAGGACCATTTGTATTGGAGCCTCGGCTGAGAAGACTTCTGCAGATCCAGGCATTCTGTTTTTAACTCCTTTCAGCTATAACAACAGATGACGGTTCTTGTTCTGCGTTTGTTTGCTTTTGCAGTGTAGAGGGTAATTAAAGACAGTGTACAGGGTAATTATAAAGAAAAAAAGTCACTCTTCTCATTGCTTAACTTAGACTGGACTTTTAGATCTCACACAAATCCAGAGGTTGACCCAGTGGAAGGGAGACGGGAGAGGTACAGCTTAAGCAGCCTTGCTGAAAAAAACCTGAGAAGGAGACACTGGGGTCGGGCTGCCAAGAATTTAGATTCCAGCTGTTCTTTGCTGTGAGTTCACAATGTGAGCTTTGCAGCCAATTTCAAGGAGAGAGGCAACTTTATGGACTCTGGTGTGTCATAGCGAAGTGCTTGCTCTTAATCCCAGGCATCAAAGTGAGAACTCTATTATTTGTGTCCAGAGAGCATGGGAGCAGCACCGAGTTTAGCACCAACAGAAATGCCATTCTTTGCAGCACTTGAGAACTTTGAGGATTGGCCTGTTGATTTATCACAGACGAGAGTAGCTGGAACAGAGAGGACTGATGGCCCAGGAGACCAAGGCTTGTGATTTAGTGACAAAGTGAGCATAGGCCTCTGGCTACTCTTTTTGAAAAATTAATTTTATTGGTACATGTTAGCTATACATAATGATGACATGTACCATATGAAACTGCTGCCTGCACATGATATGACTTGGTTCTTTTTCTGTCCCATTTCCTCCCCCTCCTTCTTTATAAATCTTTATTTAGTTTTTTTCTTTTCCCTTAAGAAACTTGAGGCCAGGTAAGGACGTCTGTTTCCCAAATTCCAGCATCTACTACAGGCCCAAATCAGTGTTGTACCTGCTTTTAATGTACCACGAAGATTTCTATGTCACTCTTTCAAAGGAAGACAGTGCTTTTTTTTCTATGTATTTGGTACAGGGTCTTACTATCCAGCTCAGACTCACAGTGACCCTCCCCTTTTCAGCCTCCCCAGCCCTGGGATTGCAGGCGTGTGCCACCACTCCTGGACAAACATTATTTTCATTGTGAATTTAGCCCTCTCTCACAGATGTAAAATCATTGTTGCTAATATTCTCTCAAAGTGTTCCTGTCACTGTGTGTGCTTTCTGATCTGGGTGCCCATCAATGGGCAAAGTTATGGCCAGAGGCTCTGAGCTTGGCTCCTGAAAGCGTAGCTTTGCTTTCAAAACCCAGCAGTACTGGCAAGCACTATCTCTGTGCCTCAGTTTACTCATCTCACAAATCTATCTGTTCATGCCAGGTCCTCATGATTGTCAGGGGAGGGGGAGAGAAAGGGAGGGGGAGAGAGGGGGTAGAGAGGGAGGGTGGGGGGGGAGAGAAGGAGGGTGAGAGGGGGGGAGAGAGGGAGGGGGAGAGGGAGAGAGAGAAAGGGAGGGAGGGAGGGAGAGAGGAAGGGGAGAGAGGGAGGGGGAGAGAGGGAGGGGGAGAAGATAATTCTGGCGCATCTTTCACATGCTAAATGTACTCCTTGCTGTTTGCACCTAGTGCTGCTATAACTTAGCAAATGCTTCTCAAGCCCTGACAAAGGGCGGGGCTCAGCTTTCCGTGTGGTGGCTACTGTCTTCGGCACCAAGACAGATCAGTCTTCGAGACAGAAAGCCACCAGGCCCCTCAAGCACACGTGAGGAAGGGCGCTCACCGCGCTTCGGCTGCGGGGTGCTGCGGTGCGCATGCATGCTTAGAGGGGCGGCGCTGCGCCTTGACTGAATCTGCAACAATCCAGAATAACTTCAATTTCCTTAGCATTGTGCTTTTAATGAAAAAATAAAGTTTCATAATGAAATAAGAGAACAATAGGTAATACACTGTGTATCATTATTTGCAAAGTAGTTATTCAGAAACAAAATATTCTCTCTTACAAAGAAGAAATAAATAAGTGCACAGAACTTCCTTTTCAATGAGCTAAGAGAAATAAGACGAATAAATAAAATGGATTAGCATATATATTAAAATATTCTTGAAGTAGTAGAATAGATAATTTAGGGAATTATGTGAACTTTTCCCTACTTTCCATTTATCTATCTTCCCTTTTGCTCTTTATTTGCCAATAATGCATGAAAAAATGTTCAACACTGGCATGGGAGAGATGAAAATTAAAATTTCAGAGATACTGCTTCCCCCAGAAAGACTGGCTACCATCGAAAAACCTGATAATAGCAAACGCTGCTGAGGAGGTGGGAATTCACTGTTGATGGGGTTGTAAACTAATATAACTACTACAGAAACCTGAGTGGGCTCCTCAGAAACCCACGAGTAGAAGTCACATTTGATCCAGCTCTTCCTTTTCTAAGTGTCTTCCCAAGATAATTCGGATAATCACGTAGCGGTATATACACATGTCCGTGTTACAGCAGCACAACTTGCAACAGTGAGATCTGGGAAATAGTGCACGAGCCCATCAGCCTAAAACGAGACGTTCGCACTGGATGCAGCGCCACTCTGCCACAGAGGACGACGCCCTGGTGACACCGGTAGCAAGCAAATGCAGCTTGAGGCCGTAATGGGAAGTGAATTGCTGCACATTGAGTTTACCATGAAGGTGTCCTTCATGAGGTCATTTAAACATCTTGAAAACACCTGCAATGGCCTGATTGCTTCAGCATGTATTTCCCGCACCCATAACGTACCTTCGCATTTATATATCAAAGCTTGAAACCCGCATAGCCGCAGATGTGTTCCTCAGCCCCAGCACCGGGAGCGGCTGCTTTACGCCTCTGCATGGCTCCTGGAGCAGCATTTCTTAGGCTACCACCTGCAAGCGTCATCACACACACACAAAGCACCGAGTTTCTGAAAGGCGTACTTGCTGTGGCGGATGTGTGGCTGAACCGCGTCCTTGAGCTGCAGCATGGGCACAGGGCAGCCGAGCGCGTCTCCCCAGGAGCCTGAGGCGGGGTGCTGCAGTCAGAGCTGTGGGCCGCGGAGAAGTCAGAGTCAGCTCCCGTGTGGGTGCGGTGGTGCAGTGCCTGGGGCTGTGATTCTTTTAGGGGCTGAAAAAGATGTTTTATTGTTTTAAAAAGTTAAAGAAAAACTTTTGAGTTTAAGAGAATTTTAAACATATACTATATATCCATTTTTATAGCACCAGTCCCATAAAATATAATTATGCATTCAAGTGATTGGGCTTTATTTAATCTATGCTTTATTTCTTTATTTATTGAGGGGAGGGCCCCTGGATGTCACAGTTCAGCCTGGAGGAAGTAATGAATGCCACTTCTTAAAAAGCCAGGTCACCTCTGCTTCCTGCCCCTCGGGACATCCACTTTGAGAGCCCGACCAGCAGGTTGCCACAGGCCTGAGGATGTGGGAGGGTCGTTCTGGCCAGATCCTCAGTGTGGGGTGCCAGCTGGCATTGCCTGCTGGGGTGCTGACAGGCCCTCAGGACGTTCACCAGGGCTGGGGCCTCAGGTGAAGGGTGGAGCCCCTTCTGATTGGAGCCACATGCCTGACACTTTAAAAGACATTGCGAGCTTAAAACATAAAAATGTTACTATGGCAAGTGTCATGATTCATCAAATAAAAGATATCTTTACCACACAGTTACCTTTGTAGTGTCACATTGTTATTAATTAACTTGTCCAGCCCCTTGGTCTGTTATCGCTTAGCTGCATAATTGGGATCCTGTATTTTAACTACCTTGTGCCATTCATACCTAGTACATTTGGTTATTTTGAGAATTAAATTAATAATTGTATGAAAAATTCTTAAAACAAAGCCTGGTGTATGCATACATGGTTGTTAGATACCAGCTATTGTATTACAGTAATTGACATTGAGTAGTCTAGAACACATAAGAGTTGGTGGAAGCCAGATGTGAATAACTCCTCTACGGTATATGCTGTGCTTCAGTCACAGGACATCTGGAACCTGCTTCTTCTTACCCTTGTGTTATCTTAAGGACATCTAGCTTGCTTTACACGTGTCAAGGATAAGAATGTGTAAACCACATGTAGTACCAGTTACTTCTCCCCTGTGGTCAGACTTCTGTTTCTCACCTATCTTGGAGTGTTTCCAACCTGCACTCGGCTTTGAATCACACGATGACGACACAAGTCTCTTTGCACTTCTTTGTCTACCTTAGGGCATTCTCAGCAGTCATAGGAGACTTATCAAGAGCAGCCTTTTCAAGATGGCCCTAACCCCCAAGCTTCCATGTTCTCTATTCTGGCTAGAAGAAAATAGACAGACTGACAAGTGATGCCCAGTTCTGACCAGGCAGCCTAAACCTGCTTTACTTCTTTCTTGGCTCTGAAGTCATTATGTCAAATTTTTTTGTACACACCTTCAGGCAGCATCAGACACCTGTTACTACCACGTGCAATCTGAGAGAACACAACACAGCTTGCAGAAGCTCACCTGAGATGGCTTCATGAGGCCTGCAGCGAGGATGGTGGGATGGCGCCTCTTTTGTCTGAAGTAGAGAAAACCACACCACTCGACTGTTCGGATTCTTCACAAAGCCATTCATGGAGCTGCTCCTCGCTGCCCCAACTCTTAGCAGCCTCTTGTGGTCTAGGAGACGAATGCGTGCCACTGCTCCTGCTAGCTGGACCTTCACAGAGTCTTCCAGAACTGTAAGAAAATTGCGTTTTTGTTTCTCATGCTTTGCCCCCATGCAACAACTCCAAGAACACTGAGGAGTTACATTTGCATCTGGTAGGGTATGTGTAAGGGGCTGAGAGTACGCACTAGGGAATGGAGGTTGGAAGTTTAAGTGATGAAGTGATAAACATGTTAGTGCTTAAGGAAAGGGTCTATTTTTAAATTCCTTGAAAATAACATTCATATCTTAAGATGGAAGAATTTTTGAGCTGGAGGGCAGCTGTGAAACTCCTGCTCAGCCCCTGCCTAGCACTGTGATTTTGGAGACGTGACTTCGTCTTTTCTGCACAAGTAGGAAGGGCAGTACACACACCATGAGGGCACTGTGAGGGCTACGGTGTGTCACTTAGCTAGGCAGGTCTGGACACACATTCTGCTTTTCCTGGTGTAAGGAAAAATTACTGCCAGTTCTTTGTTACTTCTTGTTAATGAAGAATAGCCTTGGACTGCACGAAGAGTTGCAAGTACGAAGCACGGATATCTCAGTGGCTGTACATGCACTTTTACTGTTGTCCCATGGTATAATCTCAGGGAAAAATAACAACAGCAACAACAACAGCTACAACTGTAACAGCACAAAATACAAATAGGAACACATCCCACTCCTATGTGTCAGGCCTTGGGAAGGCTCCAACAGGAAACTTACATAAATAAATAATTTAATCTGCTACACAAACAACGGTGTTAAATAGGTATTGGAGACATTCAGAAAGAATAAATGTCTCCCTCAAGTTACAGAGATTGAAACAAATTGGGATATATATATATATATATATATATATATATATATATTTATTTTTTAAAACTGGCATGTTTAACTTGCTGTTTTAGTGGCTTCCCCAAGCTGGAACAAGATATCCAACACCCCCCACTGAACAGAAAGTCCCGTTTTTACTCCTAGTTGCAGCCTGTGTCTACCCTGGTTCACTGTGTCCTAGACTGCAGCATTGTGTGCAAGGCCATGCAGAGAAAGCTGCTTTGTTCACAGCTGTCAGGGATCAGGTGAGGGTGTGGGAAGCAGAGGAAGGGGCAGGACAGAGAGAGAGCACAGTGCTGCCTCCATAACCCCCCCCCCCCCGTACACCCAGACGTGTGCTGCCCCAGGCCCCAGAGCAGATCCCCAAGGCCAGTGACAGTGACACTGCACCCTAAGCACGCACTTGCTATTTATAAAAATAAATTACAAAGAAATGTCCCCGAAGTCCATCTCTTACAAAATACATAAGCCATCTGTGCTTGGTATATTTGAAGACACTTGCTAAAAGATTTTGGTTTTGGCCAGCCTCATAGCTCAGTGGACTGAAGCACCTGCTTAGGCAAAGTGTAATGGCCGGGGTTCAATCCCCTTAGTGCAGTGCCAGCCCTGGCCCATGGTGCACTGAGATGGTCATTGAGACTGGGAGTGGTGGTACATTCCTGGAATCTCAGTGCTTGGGAGGCTGAAAACAAGAGGACCATTATGAGTCTGATCTACATAGTGAGACCCTATAGACACCATACTAAATTTTAAAAAAAAGATTTTGTTTTGCACAGCTTTGAGGCTAGCAGGAGATCAGGTAGTGTGCAGGCTTGCTCAGACATTGGTGTCTCTTCACCTCAGCAGCTTCGACATTAGATTCAGGAATGGGCTCATTTCTGTCCTACGACCTCACTACTTCTGCATTCAGCTCTAGTACTAAGTGCCCAAACAGGAACACTGTACCACCTGTGTCTATGATGAGGAGCCCGGGTTGAAGCTGGCAAAGCACTTGCCCAGGTACACTCTGGTAAGCCGGAGGGGTGGGACTTGAACCGGGGGAGTCAGGTACTACTGGGTCTGTGCTCTTGCGCATCCCATCACTTTTGTGGAGGAGGTCCATTCAGTCCTCCTCCTGTACTCTTCCTCACTGGGCCAACACAGGCTGTCAGAGCTTTTCCTGTCAATGCAACTTTTTTCTGCTTCATGTTCAGTGAACCATTGCTCCCAGAGAAAGATTGAGATCTAGACCCTGCATTTCTCTTTTAGAGTGTTTTGCTCAGCTGTTCAGTTGGCTTTCCCAAATTTTCAAAGTGCTTATTCCCAAATCCCCCTTAAATGAAGCAGTCACAAATACTAAGTTCATCATTACAAAACCTGAAAAAAGAATAGGCATGAATTGTACAAAACTAATCAAGCCAAGGGCCATGGTCTTCGTCCAGCTGTCAACACACACGTCCCAAGAGTGTTGAGGTGACTGGCACAGCTGTGAGGTCAGCGAGCACAGGGGTGGCAAGGAATCTCCAGGAATGGAAAAGCAAGATGTCTAGCCATTCAAGGATGGCTTCAAGCTGTTCTCATCATGTAAACGGAGCTCCTAGGTCACCTTTGCCTTCATTTTAAGGAAAGTTTTAACTGAGCTTTGTTGGAATGTATGTTTGAAAAAAAATTCATGTTCAAGCTTTCAGGAAATGTGCATCATTTTAAATATAAAAGGTCCCAGACATTCATTTATTTTTCAAAGATTAGCTAAAATTTTGAATTGATTATATTTTCTAATTCAGTCACAAATATCTACTTTTTCTGTCTCGTCCTTGCCCAGACGATTCTCTCATTCTCTAATTCAACTTGGAGAAAATAATAGGCTCTGTGTAAGCATCCATTGTGCTATTTTAAATACATATTCTGTGTGGAGAAAATCAACTACCTCTTACCCAATTTTAATGGGTGATAGCACTAGCAGTAGTAGTCATGTCAAGGAGGGAAAGCTGCAAGATTTACTCAAGATAGTGGAGGACAATTTCATGGTCATTTTTATAGTTATATTAGAAAATGGGCAAAATGTGAATGACATAATTACAGAAGTGTTTACTTTAATTGAAGTCTCCTTTATAAAAGCCACCATATTATTTTCAAAATTACTAGTAGTATTGTAAAAATGGGTCAATCTAATGAGCTTCTATTTTAAAATCCAAGAAACATGGACAAAGCTGTGCATTTTAAGTACTTAGCTGCTGGTTCCTTCGGAGTTGTACATCTCTAAAGTGCTACATCTCCCCCTCCCCCGTACCACACACATGCACGTGCACATCAAGGACGTGGGCTGAAGGTCATAGTAAGAAAGCCACAAAAGCCCTTCAGAGCTCAGGCTGATAGAAAGGGACA
The DNA here is from genome assembly GCF_000260255.1 of Octodon degus. Classification (NCBI taxonomy): domain Eukaryota; kingdom Metazoa; phylum Chordata; class Mammalia; order Rodentia; family Octodontidae; genus Octodon; species Octodon degus. Next base: position 2,057,779 of record NW_004524750.1, read on the forward strand.
GTAGTCCAAAGTAGAACAGTGAAGAGACACTCATGTAGAAATGAAAGTATCATCTGACTTCACAGAAAAATAAACCTTTTTTTCTTTTTCCAAATTAAATGGAAGATAATGTAGGACAGAGGACTTTTCAGTCTACTTGAAGGTGATACCAATTCTGTAAAAGAAAAAAAAAGAACCCGTACTATGAATTTTTCATTATATTTGAAAGTAGTTGTAAAATTTTATGACAGATGAATTCTGTTACAGTATTTCTGGTCTCTGGTATAACAATTCCCTCACACAATAAATCTTTTATGACTCAAGAAAACTATATGCTTTTTCCTAAATAAACTTTTTCCTAAGAGGTGTTCTCCAGAAAGTGAAACAACTTTAGAAACCTTCAGTTGTGGGATCTATTTTAAGATTTTTATGCAACGAGACCAGTTCTTTAGTACATAGAAGGCAAGGTGAGTGCCTGTTCTCCATTGAGCTCGCTTTCTATGGGGAAAGAGGTTGGCCCCTCCTGTCTGCCAGCAGAGAGCTGTGCCCACATCCAGGTCCCCACTTGGCTGGTGCGCTCCAGGCTGGCGCAGGTTTCCCTGGGTTACCTTTGCAACTACTGCTGTGGCCCATCCTAGGCAGGGACATCGCCTGATATGCCATCCCAAGGAAAGAAGATAATAAACTATAAAATAGTTTCCCTTCTTTGCACCAAAACATTATGTAGAGGAAGTAGCTGCTGGCCATTCTGTTATGACTCACTTCCACATGAAATCAAAGGCAACCAACAAGACAAATATCAGATGAGAAGAAGCAGTGTTGATATAGAGTTCAGGTCTTCACTGTCCATCAGCTACTGTTTTCAGAAACTCTTTTAGAGGCATCAACCTTGGCGTGCCTGAAATTTTGAGCTGGACAACTAGTAAAGGCAGCCCTGTCCCTTTTCGGATGTTTGCAGCCTGTCTGTCCTCTGCCCACCAGTGCAAGTGGAGTTTTCTCCAACACCACCTCCTGCTTGCTGTCTTGGCCTTGGATGCAGCCAAATGCTCCCTGCCTCTGTTTATTTGAATCCATGCATTAAGCCCAGTGTGTAAAAATTGAATGACTGAACGAGTTAACAAGTGAGGGTGATTCATTTGCTTATCCCATTGCCTGGTATGTAAGTGGCTTATTGAGCAAATGATTCTCTTGTTCCTGTGTGAGCGACTGTGACTAAACCTGCTTAGCACAAGGTAAGTCCCCTGCTTGCCGTGGAAGGGCAGGTAATCTACAATTAATATTTGAAATGAAAATAGGCTTCCTTAGCTTCCATAAGGAATTCACCGCAAAATTTGCCCCGTTCTCCATTAATACCCGGTAAAACTGACGGGATTTTGTTCTTAAAATAGCATGAATTCCCACGAGGGGAAAGGCCGTGAGAACAAGAAGCCTTCAGGGCCCGGGCGCCTCAGGTGCATGCAGCCACCATGTTCATCCATCCAAGTACTGAGGTCTAAGCTGGTGACAGTGAGCACCAGGCAGACATACTTGCGCCAGGTCTTGTGACTCTGGGGCACCAGACGGCCCTGGAAATGAGGAGGATATGACAGGGGACACCATGGCAGAACTAGTCAGAAACACACGTGAAGAAAGCTTTTCAACTTCAAGCCCTCCCGCCTTTCCACGCAGGAAGGCAGCTGTTCCCTGTGACAGTGCAGGAGCTTCCAGCTCGTTCTCTAGAAAGACGGAGCCACGCGTGCACAGCGAGTCCAGGAAGCGAACCTGGAGCGCTGGTGCAAGGATGCTGTGCGGAAAGTGGGGGCCGTGAGCACGTGGCCGCACAGTGAGTGCTTCGGCCCAAACCCTGTCCTTCGGTTTAGCCCTGAGTTAAGTCCTGTTTAAGGGACAGAGGACTAGATGAGCATCGGAAGCCAGCACCTTTTGCACATTGTGAGGCATGTGACTTTGGAAAAGCTGCCTGATTTATCTTTATTTTGTCCTTGTCTATAGCTGTAGAATAAATATGACACTTTTTGCAGAGTTGCAGAGATTAAGTAAAGTGCTCTTTGCCCTGCAGCCCCACTCAGCCGCTTACCTGAGCTGCAGTGCTGAGTGTCCTGTTGGTTCCCAGAAGTCCCTTTGCACCAGGACAATGGTTCGAATGTGTCTGGAAGGAAGTGCGACATGCTCTTGCTTTTCACTTTGCGTGCGGTATCGGCTTCCCTTCTGTCACTTTTCTTCTTGCTTAACCTCACAGAGGGCTGTCTGTGCAGCAACCATTGGAAATTGGGGTGAGCACTGGGGAGAGGACGCTGTGCCCTGGAAGCCCCCCTCCTAGGTCTGAGCCTCTCTGCGTCCGGTCCATAAGACAGAACAGTGACCGCTGTATGTGTCGCGGCCACACAGGAGGTTTTCACAAGGTCTCATTCAGAGATACCTGGTTAGGACACTGTTACGGTCGATGCATTGTGTCAACTTGAGAATTTTAGAAGTTCAACAAAGCAGGCGGCCAGGGTCCTCCCTTGTAAACATCCTCATCCTGTGCGAGAGCAGGGCAGGGAGAGGGTGTGGGTGCCACACCTGCCCTCGGGCGGGTGCATGGCTCAAGGAGAAGGGAGCAGGGAGGCTGGGTCTGTCCTGCTTGCTGCTCTTGCTGCATTTGCTGTCTCTGGTGCCTTGAATTGCTGCCCTGTACCGTGCCACCCTGCTGCCCTGTGCCCTGCCACCCTGCTGCCCTGTGCCGTGCCACCCTGCTGCCCTGTGCCCTGCCACCCCGCTGCCCTGTGCCCTGCCACCCTCCTGCCCTGTGCCATGCCACCCCGCTGCCCTGTGCCCTGCCACCCTCCTGCCCTGTGCCCTGCCACCCTGCTGCCCTGTGTTGTGCCACCCTGCTGCCCTGGGCCGTGCCACCCTGCTGCCCTGTACTGTACCACCCTGCTGCCCCTGTACTGTGCCACCCTGCTGCCCTGTGCCCTGCCACCCTGCTGCCCTGTACCGTGCCACCCCGCTGCCCTGTGCCCTGCCACCCTGCTGCCCTGTGCGGTGC
>NW_004524750.1:2060882-2084201 GCF_000260255.1 Octodon degus
TGCCACCCTGCTGCCCTGTGCCCTGCCACCCTGCTGCCCTGTGCCCTGCCACCCTCCTGCCCTGTGCCGTGCCACCCTGCTCCCCTGTCGTGCCACCCCGCTGCCCTGTGCCCTGCCACCCTGCTGCCCTGTGCCGTGCCACCCTGCTCCCCTGTCGTGCCACCCTGCCTTGAAGTCAGCTGACTACCAGCTGAAAGAGGCACAAACTGTGAGCTAGATCAACCTTTCCCTTGTTAATTTTGGATGTCAGGTATTTTGTCTAAGCAGTGAGAAAAAAATGACCAAGAAGGATGATACTTAGATATATTTAATGTGAAACACTCTTTCTACCTATCATCGTAGAAACTGAAGTGAATTTCCTTCCACATGACTCCTGTTTTTCTCGTCATTTTATTTTTATAATCTATTTGAAAGTAGAAGTATGCAGAATGTGGCTGGTATAACTGAGCACCAGCTAAATATTTATTATTGTACTGCAGCTTGCGATCAGATAAGAGAAAGGCCCGAAAGATATATGTAAGCCAAGCACTGTGGCGTGTGTGGGGAAGCTGAGGCAGGAAGGTGCAGCATTTAATCTCAATCTAAGCAGAAGATCAAGTTAGCAAATGAGACTCTAGCAAAATAAAATCCCACAAAGACTCTAGGTTGAATCCCCCATTCCAGCAAAGGAAATTAATGGATGGATGAATGAATGAATACATAAACAAATAAAATGCACAGTCATTTCCAGCATGAAACTTACATGTTTCTCAAAATACGCATAGTTGAGAGATCCCCTGGGCCACTGCAGGTCTCCGGTCAACGCTCAGTTCTGATTCTTATGAGCCAGTAGCTGGCCCATGAACACTGGCCATCATGAAAGTTCTTGTGATTGAAGACAGACAAGCAAAAGGACAAATAAGACACAATTTCAATATACAGTTACTATAGTTATAAGAACAGCTGGAAAAAAATTATTTCCTTCTGAAAGAAGAAAAAATGCACCCCTGAAGTAAGAATAGGCTACTGCATTGTGACCAAAGAGTACCAAGAGTTGAAATAGATGAGAGCTATAGGGAGTAAGAGCTGGATAACAAACTCGAGAAATTCAACTGGAGGTGTGAAAGGCACCTGGGTCTTTCTCCCGCGTGTACTGGTTGGAGGCAGAAGGGCAGAAAGAGAAAACGAGAGTCTTGTAGCAGATTCACATCTGGGCTGACGGGTGCCTGTCATGTAGGGCACATGCCCAGACCATGCCAACTGACGGTAATGGTGTGCAGTACAACAAACACATTTTCAGACACAAAAGACCTACGAAAACTACCTTTTATGAATCTGTTTTTCCAGAAATATTTTGAGCTAAACCACTAGGGAGGAACCACGAAGGGAAGGACCCAGTATCCAGCGCCAAGGAGACAGAGCTGGTCTCCAGGTGATGGGGAAGGAAGACCTAGCTAGCAGCTGTTCAGAGGACTCCTGGAGGCAGCGGGCCATGCTGCGTGAGCCTGGGAGCTCGGCGGGCTCCAGAGGTTCCTCACGGCACAGATGGATTTCGTGAGAAATCAGAAATGCCTGTGAAGCTTAGAATTAAAATGTTCATAGAACAATCTCCTGTAAGTTGATCATTTTCCCACAAAATAAATCAGCTCTTCTCTGTTCATGCATATGAATGACACTAAAATTATCACAATAAAATTCATCTGCTAAAATCTATATTTTTGCTTTCAACATCATGAAAAATTCATGCTAGGTATGTGTTTTTATAAATTGCTCTGTGGCATTTTTCAGGAGTGGCCCTTTAGCATTTTATTTTGATTCCTAAGGTTTCTCATCACTGGTTCACAGCAGTTATTTGTGATTCCTGGGCAGGGTCCTCTATCTATTCTGTCACATCTTTGTGACAGGAACACTCTATTCTCTTTTATTAATGCATCTTTTTCTCTTCCCGTCCTTGGGAAGCAGTCAGCAGGGAGAGAATTAGAAAAAGGTTCCAAGGCTTAGTATTGACTGTCTTGGGATTAGGCCACCACTCACAAGACGCAGAGTAGACATGCTGGTGAATGTGCAGCACAGTGAGTGTAGCACAAGGAGGAAAAGAGCGGTCTCTTCTGGGGTGACAACCCTGGTCCCCACCTCCACACTGCTGTATCGACGCTAGTGCTTTCTGTTCTTCTTGGTGTCTTTTCAATGACTTCCAGAAATCCAGAACTATTCAAATGCCTTGTACTGTTACCAGTTATCTTTGAAATCCTTCCCCAGCTTTCACAGCAGTCAGTGACAGGAAAAACCGAGACTCGGACAGGGTAGGGACACCTCCTTTCTAGTTTCAGGTCTTCTGACCTGTGCTAGGACTGTGCTGTCAGATTTTTGTCAGTGGGGTCAGACCCTAGGGAAGTGGATTTTGGAGAGGAAAAGCTGAGCGTGGCTCACCGATTGAATGGTGCAGTCTGGTTCTGGCTGGGTCGGAGACATGCTTTACAAAGAGTTATAGTTTGTAGTTAGAGGAAAAATTGGCAAAACACCACAGAATGTGAATGAAAGGGTCTATTCCTTTTATAGGCTGAACTGTAGTTTCAAATGGTTGTATTAATTCAACCACAGAATATGTGGATTTTATTTTTCAATTTCATCCTGAGGCCTTGCCACCAGCAAAACAGTAAATGTTTACTACAGAGGCGCCTGCGCTAAACTTTCGCCACGGAGCTCTCGCAGTTGCCCTGTAGATTATTGCTCAGATGCACCGAGGAAGCCAGATTTTCTTTTCATTGGTTTCTTACAGTTGCTCAGAAAAGGACAGATACGGACCAGCTATCAAGGTTTTAACAGAGATGAGAATTTCTTGTTTGGTTTAGATTGATTTCCGTGGGCCTCTACAGCTTGAATTTGAAATTGGCCTCTGGTTGTACAGGAGAATGGCGGGTGCGGTGCCAGAGAGACCCGACGCACACCCGGAGTCTGCCTAGCGATGGGCTCCTGCGGTCCTGACTAGGGCTGCTCCCGCTGGGAAAGCGCGGCGGCGCGGACAGTCGCTGGCTCCGTGAGGGGGTCGGTCCCAGGCCGCTTCCCACGGACTCCCAGAGGGCCTTCCCCGCCACCGCCTTCTAATCCTGGGCGGTGACTTAGCCTTCAGCTCTGACTGCTTCGCGAAGCGCAGTGGAAGCGCTCTGCGCACCGAAGCGGGGGCCGGACTCCTGGAGCGGCCGGCAGCGGTTCTGGGGGCTCTGGCCAGCAGTGCAGCCCCGCGGCCGGTACCTGGGCCCCGCACCTGGGCCCCGCACCTGGACCCCGCATCTGTGCCCCGCACCTGGGCCCCGCACCTGGGCTCTGCGCGGCCGCGCCTGGGCCCCGCACCTGGGCCCCGCACCTGGACCCCGCACCTGGGCCCTGCACCTGGGCCCTGCACCTGGGCTCCGCGCGGCCGCACCTGGGCCCCGCACCTGGGCCCCACGGCTCCGTGCTGGGACCCTCCACCAGCTCAGCCTCCTCCCGCCTGCTGTCTTGCCCCGAGGGGGCTCCTTAGCAAGTAGTGAATCGTGAAGTGGAGCTCCATGAACTTTCCAGAGGACGTTAGACTTTGAGGTGCGATTCCTGCCTCCCAGGTGCTGCTCTTAGCACCCTGAAAACCTTACCTCAGGGTGAGCAGGGCGTTCTGCACATCTGGGGCTGCGACGTGGCGCCGCCGGGAGAGGCCGAGGCCGTCCGTCCGTCCGTCCGTCCGTCGGTCCATCCGTCCGTCCTCCCTGCGCCGCGCTCGCAGCTCCTCGCCGTCCGCCTGGACTCCGGTCTCCACCGCCCTGACCCCCACGCTGCTCCAGCGCGGCCACACCGGGCTCAGAAGAAAGGCAGCCTGCTAGACACGGCGCTTTACTCTGAGATAAGCAGATCCACCAAAAACAAAGACGATGCAGTCGTTACGAGGTCCGTCCAGGGAGCGAAGGGCGCCCGCTGTTCTCCTAAGCCAAAGTAAGAGCTGCGATCTGCTGGGAAACGCATTTGGCGATGCCCTGCGCCGGGACACCTCCGCGCCCTTTCTCTGTTACGCCCGTCTTGCCCGCCATGCCTCTTCCCCCTTGGCAGCCTTACTGAACGCAGCATTTGCATAAGCGTCGCTGGAGTTTATGTTTGTGAAGAATTGCTGACGGCGCGAGATGTAGTGCAGCAAATAGTGAGATTAATCAGGGAACAGTCAGCGAGGGCAGCAGCTTTCATTTTCAGCAGCAGGCCGAAGCGGGCAGGTGGCCTGTTTAACGCCCGTCGCTGAGTGGGACCGAGATTGAGGGTGCAGTCCCGAGAGGCCAGAGGTCGCCCCTGCGCTCCTCATGGGCGGGCAGGAAAGTGCCTCTGCGCCTCTCAGAACAGAAGTGATTCATGTTTAACCAGGCGCGGACTCTTCTGTCCGTCTGCGTCTCTTCAGCCCGGCGAGCCCATCCCCGGATGCGCATCGGTGCCGTGGTCCCCTGGCCTCGCGCTCTTCCAGCGCGCCTTGGCTGGTGCGCCTTCGTCCACGTTTCAAAGGGCGCCCTCCGGGGAGTCATTCTTTCCTCCATGCGAGGCCAACAGAAGGGGGACGAGGGAATTAGGGCTAGAACTTCCTGCTCTATTCCAACATCAGGGCTTTTATCAGTCATTTGGTTAGGTTGAGTCATTTAAACTGGGGAGCTTTATAATTGGCTTGAGATAAAAATTGAACAAAATTTAATGAAAAACAGACACCCGGATTTGGGATTACCAGCCAGATCTGCTGGCACACGTCTACAATCCCAGACAGAGCCACAGTATGTGGCCACGGGACTCTGAGCCCTCACTACTTCCTCTACTCTACAGCATTCCTACAAGCAGAGCCAGCGTCAGCGCTAACCCAGAGCCAAGGATGGGGAAGAGACGTCCTGCGTCACCAGGAAGTGTCCACAGGATAAGCCAGGGTGTGGTGAAGAGGAAGGACCGGAGAGGGCTGGAGTTCACCTCTGCTTATCTTTGCTTTTCAGCAGATAATGGGTTAGGTGCAGCTGTTTCAGATTTCCTTAAGCAGTTAGCTCGTACACTATACAGAAAAATGCATGTATCCTAATTAAAAAGAAGACAGTCAAAAAGCTTCAGATAAAAATTGAATTTCATGATTTGCATAATTTTAAAACTATTAATTTTAAATTAAAGAGTTCAAGAGAAATGCTGAGTCTTTGAAAACTCTTCTGCAGTGGATCCTGGACACACTGCCCAGGAGAACACTTTTCTTGTGTGTGGCATAAAGTGGCAAAGCTGGGTGCGCTTTATGTGCTCATCCTAGCTGTGTCCTTGAAACCCTCGATTAAGTAAAGTTTTGGAGGTGCAAACATACAGATAGAGAAACAGAATGTGTCCATAATTATGTTTGTGTATGGCACATGTGTATACCTCAGGTGCTTATTTTTTTTTCTTAAAATACATATCTTAAGCCTTTGCCTTCCTATGCAAAATATAAAAAAATTTTAGAATATAAAACTATAAAGCTTGAGAGTATTCAGAGGAAAACTTAAGCTTTAAAGTCAAGTTGTAGAGCTCTTTAAAATACGGAGCTGTCTGCTTTGAAATACAGTTTTTTTGGGTTTTTTGGAACTGGTGATTGAACTCAATTGGTACTTTCGCTTGCCAGGGAAGCACTTATTCTACTGAGCCATCTCCCCTGCCTCTTGTTTCATTGTAAAAACTTAACATCCTTAAAAATAAAAATAAAAATTTTCATGTTCTTAAAATATGAATAAAAACAAAGAAATATCTGTTGAAGTCAAAACAGATGAATTTCAAAGAAATGTTAAAATAATCTGACCTCAAATTACAAAAATATTGTAGTGCACGGTTCTAATTATCCACTTTTAGTAGCTGTCTTTTAAAGGGAAACTTTTTAATGCTAATTATTGTGACAAAGTACAATTTATTGTCTGCAGCACAAAGTAGCAAGGTACCCGATTATCCCAACTTGAAGACTCCAGCCTGCCAGGCATCCAAGTCTGCTCTTGCCTTAAATTTTGATGGCTTCCAGCCTCCCATAAATCGTCATTGCTTCCTCGGAGTCCCTGGCCACCCTTTGCACGAGCACACACTCAGTGTGTGATGATTAGCTTAGCCTTCTTTCTCAGAAACTGCCAATGACTGATTTCCTGGTACTTAAAAAACAAATTGCTTAGCCTGATCCAAGAGTCCTTTAATATTTTTAAAATTAATTTTACTGAGAAAGAAATAGCAATGAGACAGCTTCAAAACAGGCTATTAGGACAGTTACAATAATTAATACATTGTATATTGTTGTCTTTGTAGCAGTTATTCATAGTACAAGATGCAGATGTGATATCCTGTCTAAACACTATTAGTAACAAATCTTTCCTCTTATTGAACTAAGAGAAAATAGATAACATTTTTGATTCACTTGTGTTTCTAGCTTTTCTGCCTGGATCACTTGGGTGCAAACCCACTGCGGATGGCATGCTTGCTTCTCCAGAGTGGCATGCTCAAGGCTGAACCAATGTGATAGTATTCATAGACGGGGCCGCTGTGGAGCAGGTAGAGGAGCCCCCACAGTGGAATCGGTGTCCTTACCTGAAGAGAGGACCGAGCGTGTTTTCTCCTTCTGTCTAGCACATGGCAACCTAAAAAGAAACAAAGCCAGGCAACAACAGAGTGCAAACCAGGAAAAGGGCCGGCCCCAGGCACAGTGCAAGGCACTGTGTTGTTTGCTTCTAGCTTCTAGAATTTTGAGAAATTATTTTCTGTTGTTTAATCCATCAAAGTCCTGCAGAGCGGCCTACGCTACAACCCGGGAAATTTTCCATCGATGTTGTTTAAACATGTCATGGTCTCTCTGATTATTACTTGTTGCTCCTGCTCTCCTTGAACTACTTCCTTGTGGGTAGCTTCAGTACGATCTCTCCCCAACTTCTCTTCTAACTGATGCTCACAGAAGGCCTCTCTTCTCCCTCCCCTGACCCCGAGAGAACATACCTGGGGGAAGCAGCACGCGCTGCTTCGCTAAGCCGGCATGTACACTCTCTTGCCGGACCAGAGTATCTGACGATTGTTAGTATGCCGTGTCATCCTTTTGTTCCCAACGATAGCACCTCGCTTAGTTACTTGACCACGGCAGGCATTTAGGAGGTATGTATTAGCTAAAATTATTATTTTTGCTACATATAAAGGCAACATTCATGTATTTCAGTGTCTAATTACAAAATTATTTTGAAGGGGGAATAGTTATTGCTGTCATTTTTGTTTATAATGAAAATAAGCTATTAATATATGAAATTCATTCAGGAACGATGTGTGTTTTGCTATGCGGACATACGGGACACAGTGAGTTCTGAGGCCAGTCATCTCTTGGTGAAGCATGAGCTGCCTTTCTTATGTCATCCCCAGGAAAGCACAGCACTGATTAACCTTGACAGGTCTTCTGTAAAAGAATTGATTTTTAGGAGACAAGCCATTTCTCCCTCTAGTTATAGTCTCCTTTATCATCTAAAGTTATGAAATTTGGGCAGGCCAGGTAACTCAGAGGGTGAGAGCTGTTGCTTAGGCAGACACAGGGACCAGGGTGTGATCACCAGCGTGCCGTGCCGGCCCTCCCCCCAGGCCACTCTGAGACAGAGATTGAGACTGGGAGTGCTGGCACGCGCCTGTAATCCCAGCACTTGGGAGGCTGAAACATAGGATTATTATGAGTGTGATCTGTGTAGTGATACCCTGTAGACTCTGTATTAAATACATTAAAAAAATAAATAAAATTATGAAATTGGAGGTCCTAAACTTGGAAAGCTCCATAGCATCTAGAATTATCTTACTCCTCTTTTTGTTTCTGAAGAGTGGTGCATATGTGAGCACTTCTCCTTTGCCAGTACTACTTCAGATTGGGTTAGAGAGAAGGCCAGAATGGACTAAGGCAATTATGGGGCTGATGAGATAGGCTTAACTTTTCCTTCAGCTTGGACAAAATAAAGAAGCTTCTTCCTAATGGCAGGCCTCAACTCTCTGATTAGAACATTTCCTTTAAACAATCCTATAAAGAATTGGCAATATGTCCCTTCTCCGTGCTCCAAGACATCTTTCTTCAGTATTTTTGAAATGTAATAGCCAAGAAAATGGAACTCAGTTACATGATGTTACAGTACAGGTTCTTCTGTGTCCTGAGTCCTCACTGATCTTGAAAGGCTAGGGCCAAAATGTTGGCTGTCCTTGCAGCCCTTCTTTTTTTCTAAGTTTTGGTCTGCAAACTTAGGTTGTTAACCCTCCAGAAGAGAAGCTTATTGTTATTACCATATAACCTAGGCTGTTGAGCTTAACTTCACTATCTGTCTGAATATCAAATATCTTAGACATAACATGGAACAGGTACTTTCCATCAAGCGTGGATATGTTAAACTTTAAGTCCCTACAGAATATGAAGAAAAAAATTAAAAAATAGGAGTAAACAGTTATATATTTTTACACAGAAATTTCAAAATCTAACCATATATAGCACTGTAGCAGGACAGTCCTGTGACATTTTTTTTAATTGTCTCTTGTTTTCATTTATTATCCTTTTTTTAAAAAAAACCCAAACATTTACTCGAGAGACAGTAGGGCAGTAATTGGTATGTCATGACAAGCAGTACAAATTTAGAAGACCAGAATGGCAGGCACTCTAAGCACGACCCTAGTATTACATATTGCTATCTTCAGTGCAGTTGCTTAGTTCACAGGTATTAGCATATATAGTTAGTCAGGGTGAGAATCCTATCAATTAACTGCTAGCTTCAAAAACATACTTCAGGATCTCAGGACCATTGCCTTATCCACCTCGTGCATATAAATGGATGGCTTTGCCCCTGTCATGTTTCCTAGCTTTTCTCCTTGCCCTCTCTTTGTTATCTAATCTTCAAGTCCTCATTTTCTTTTTAATTGTGTTATACTTTTCTATTTTTATTTCTTCTTTTGAGTTCTTATACGAGGGAGACTATATGATGTTTATACATGTGGGTCTGGCTTACTTCACTTATATCTTCAAATGGCAACCACTTAAATATAAGGGCTTCGAATCTATCATTCTTTATAGCTGAGATTATTGGGCCAGAGAGGAAAGTGATTGATTATGTAGAGTGTACTTAAGGAGAGTCACATGGAAAGAAAACATACTCCTAGGCTTTCACAGAGAGCAAAGTGGTCAAGCAATGGCTGTGACTCATGCACATGGCTAACACTCACAAAGGATCTACAAACTGCTGAACAGGGTTTCAGGGCAAATCCTGAGGGGATTTGACTGACCTTATCAGATACAGAAGTTACATTTCTTGTTGTATAGGTCTTGCTTTATCTTGGTTTTAACCATCCAGTAGAAAAAAGTATAAAAATGAAGTATAAAAAGTAAAGCTATACTAATATGCTAAGCTATAAAAGGCTCAAGTCAACAATTTCTGACATTGCCAGTCCTACAGTTAGCACACTACTATTATGGACTACTGGACTATATTGGAATATTTTGCTGAATTCACTCACCTACAATATTTGACAATGGAATACCCTTCTTTAACAAAGCTAAACAAAAAAGAGGATACAAATGAAGGACCATTTTGTATCTGTATATTCAAAATAGTCAGGATAAATATACAGCTACTTTCTCTTAATTCAATGAATAGAGAGATTTGTTCTAATAGTGTTTGAGACAGGATATCATGTCCACATCTTATACAATGAATAACCACTAAGACAACAATATGTAACGTATTAATTATTGAAATTGTGCTAGTAATTGGATTTGAAACTGTCTCATTGCTACTTGTTCTTCAATAAAATCATTAAAAATAAAAAAAAATAGAACTTCTATGCCCTAATCCCTGGGAAGATTGTAGGCTGGTCCTAGGAGAGACAATTGGTAAGCGCCTTCCCAGCAAGCATCCATTAAACTCGATGAATACCCACTTCCTTCCTGTTTGCACTGGCACAGACACAGCTACCTGAGGATGCACCTCAGGATCTGGCTTTCTCTTCTTTCAGGCAACTGGACAAACACTGCCCTCAGATCAAGGCCGTCTCCGCAGGAGGAGCAGTTTCTTATAATTAGATGCCCCTCAATTGAGTATCTAGCAAATCATCCAATTCTTTTATGAAAAATTAGGTATCATGACCATTTTTACTGAAATGATTCATGGCAGAGACTGGGGAAAAGTCTTTTTTTTTGCAGAACTGGGAATTGAAGTCAGGCCCTTGCGCTTGCTTGGGAGGCACTTATTCCACTGAGCCATCTCCCCAGCCCTGGAAAAGTCCTACAATTCGATTTTTTTTCCAGTTTTCCACACAGCTCTCACATTCCCACGCTGTAGGTGTGCTCCTCAGCAAGCAGGAGGAGGAAGATCAGAGGTGGAAAGTGTGATGGCTGGTGACCAACAGCGCCTGTGAGAACTGGCTTTGCCTTCAAAGAGGGTCAGAAGCACTTTTACTTACAAATTTAATGCTGAAGGCGTAGGTCAGTGGTGCCATTTTGCTCACCATGTGCCAAGTTCCTGGCTTCTAGACTGAATATGACAATCAGTCAACAAAAGTTCTATTTAGAAATTTTGAAGAAATTATTACAGAGGCCAATGAAATATCTTCCTTTTATGTCAGTGAAAAAAAATATTTATTTAAAAGATACCCTAAAGTGAGTCACAAGATAGGAGAACCAACCTCCTTTCCATCTGCCGTGGCAAATGCTCGTGAGGGTTTGCATTGAAGGAGCACTTCCGTCTGTAATATAGAAGATGACAGTGAAAGTGCAGGAATCAATTCAGGGAGCTGAAAGATCCTGCAGGTGGATCCCGAGAGAGGTGAGTCCTTAAACCTGATGGATCTTCGAAGCATAAAGCAGAACAATAAGCACTTCTCACTCTCCTTCTGGCAGTGAATCTGAACCTCTTTATTTCCCCAAACAAATCTCAAATGTTACCATTCATCTTCAGAGTTCAGAATATGGAGCCATCTTTAGGACCTTACTAGGCACTTCAGTAGAATCCTAACAAGTAAGGCAACTGAAGGATATTTTCAAGCTTTGAGAGTTTCATCAAACAGAAAAGAGAGAGAAGTCACATGACGGGGCCCGTGCGGAGTGGAGACCGCCGTTCTGCTGTCACTGTATGTGCCTGCCAGGGCTGCCACACAGTAGGGCCATCTCTACACAGTTCTGATTTTTGTTCATAATTTTATTAACCAAATTTTTTAAAGTGGATTTATAGAACCACAGAAAAATAATAAAACAAATGGGAAATGAAATAGTCCAAAGTCATTCTGTAATCTCCATCATACACTTTAGCTAGAAATCTACATTAAAATCATAGTTGCATAACATTTTGAATTTAGATTTTCAGTCTTTTCTCTTAAAAGCTGAAGGACAATTATTTAGGTATCTGTGTTGACAGCCAGAAGACAACTTTAGGTCAATGCTTAAAAACAGAAAGTCATAAAGAAACTATGCTACATCAAAACAGAATTTAGACAAATGGAACAAAAGAACAAATAAAAAATACATGTTTAGGGTCCATGGAATAGAGAGAGGCCTGCCCCAAACCAAAGAGATGTTCTATTCCTTGATTTCATTAATACTTTTAAAATGTAAATTGTACCCTAATTAAATAATATTAATGAATTTCAATAAGCGAATAGGTAGTTTTGTGATGGGACATCTTTTTAAGAGGATAGGAGAATGAAAATTCAGTTATAACACTGTGTTATTTACAATTCATGAGAATGAAGGGAATAACAGGAATCTCTTACAGAAATACAGTAGTGTCTTGGAAAAAGTGGCCATGTACTGTCTCTGAGGAAAGATGGCTGTGGTTGTGTTTATCAAGATGTTTTTGCAAAATTTGCAAACAGAAGCAGCAAACCAAATCATTCACAAACAAGTGTTCATGAGCAGAGATACCACTGTGTTCCTCATTCAACTTTAGAAATCAATTTTAGAATAGGGATCAATAATTTCAAAATCATGCCCATATTTTTTATCTAGTAATTACATTTGTAGTAATTTAATTTAAGAAAATAAGCACAGTTTCCGTGCTACTTTCTAGCCTTGAAATGCAGCCCCCAACTCCTGTGACAGCAAGGTGGAAGCTTTCTTTTGGCTCCAGCTTTAGAGGGCTTAGTCACAGAAAAGGCAGGCGGGTGGGTGGTGGGCGTGGCAGGGAAAGCTGCCCACCTAGAGGGGCAGGAGAGACAGAGGGAAGACAGGGCAGGGGCTGGACCCGCCGCTCCAGCTCACGCCCCAGTAGCCTCCTTCCTGATCTGCCTGAACTGATCCTGACACCATTCCCCCGAGTACAGTCAGAACCAAACTAAGCCCTTCTGCAAAGTCCCAAGAATTCCAGCATTTTTCAAAAGTCCAAGTCAATGTTTCTCCTGAAACTCAAGGCAAATTCATAGCTATGAACCCTGAAAGTTGAAATGAAAAATGATTTAAAGAATCTCAGGACATAATGATGTGACATAAACATTGCACCCCCAAAAGCGAGGAGGGGAGAATACAGGAGAGGATTCCGGCAAGATGGAAAGCTAGGCAAGAACGCGTCAGGCCTGCAGCTCCTCGCCCACCACTCAGCGTGCGCGGCTGTAAGATGCGAGTCCAGGGCTCTTGGGACCCCGTGTGGCCTGGCTGGTGGACCCCAGTGGGCGGCTCCCTGGGCTGCGGCTTTCCTTCCCAGATACTCAGCGTTTTCTGGAAGCCTGGCTTCTCCGCTGGGCCTTTGGATTCATTCTCGAAGCCTCACACCCTCACCTATCCAGGCACACTTCCTGCTTCCAGGGTTTTCTTTGGAATCTGGACAGACGCGTTCTACTTGCCTGAAAACTCAGCATCGTGTGAACACTACAAGGTCTGCCCGGAACTCGTGCAGCTGCAAAGCCGTCTTGCCTAATGGCTGCAGCACCTCAGGGCCTGGAAGACTGAAGCAGTGAACTGAACCCGGAGAGCTGCTTTCCTCAGAGGGCCTTCTTTAGCAGGGGATTGGGAGCTTTCCTGTCAAAGGGGAGGCTCCAAGTTCGCACACCTGAGCCAGCAGTGGGTGGGGTCTTGCTAATTCCTCAGGGGCCCTCAAGACCTTTGACCCCTTGTGCTCCAAAATGCTTCATTTCTCTTTGAAGCTCCCAAATCTCTACTGCAATGAGGACTTCTTTGACCCAAACTTGAAACATGCTTCGGTTTGAGCCTAAGTTTACAATTTTTTTAGGTACTTCATTCCAACTTTATCACCTGACTTTCATTGGCAATCTGTCTGAAAGCAGTTCACAGTACCCACGCCCTTGCCTGAATGTTGGGCTGCACTGAAATTTCCTCCATCATATCGATTGACCTACTGCCTTTAAACTCAACTGCAACCAAAGTTTTAGGACATGGGCAAAATGCAGGTAAACCCTTCACCAGAGTGATCCAGTGTATTCCATTTCCCTACAGAACCTTCATTCCCAACTAAAACCTCATGCAAACTGTCCGTGCCAACACCCACATTTGTGCCAGTGTTCTGGTCTTCTGAGCCCCTTGCAGAATCATCCATCAGGCTCCCTGGATTCTGGCACTTCTTTGCCTGCGTCTTCAAACCCCTTCACATTTCTCCTGCAAGCCAGTTCCAAAATCTTCTGAACCATGAGGTCAGATATAATCGTAGCAACAGCCCCGCTTCTCTGGTGTCAATTTTCTGCTTAGGTCAGCTCTTCATCACAGGGACCAAATACTTTCTATACACAATATAATAAGAAAGGTTTCATTTTTCTTATCGTTTCAGAGGACTCAGGCTATAATCAGCAGAAATCGTAGCTGACAGGCATTGAAGAACAAGGTTCCTAGAGAGCAGAGCCATCAAGCGGCATCAGATGCATGGGACAGGAGCAAGAGACGGCACCCACGCCATGCTTTCTTACCCAGTCCAGACACAGCCAGAAGCAGACTTGCTGACTTGCTAGGCTTCACGTCAGAGTCTAGGCGACAGTCACCATTAGCTGCCATGCACTGGATGGTTCTGAACAGATATTGAGGTGTCCAGTCTGAATGTTAGAAGTGAGGAGTCCGTGCACTAGCAGGGTCATGGTGCCTGTGAAGTTCACACGGGAATGTAGTTTTGCCATTTTTTAACATTGGCGTTTACCAAATATCCTTGGTATCTCAGAACCATGTCTGCAGCAGCCTCTGGCCTGGACGGCTGATCACAATAAAATAAAGTCTGAGATTCAGGTATTTAGACGGTCTTTCTCAAGCTGTAGTCCCAGGGGCAGTCTTTTCATAGAATGGTCACACTTTTGCCTGCTTGAGCCCGCGCTGAGTGCAGTCTCTCTGGCCCCTGAGGTGCCCCCCAGGTGTATCTCCTCTTGGCCGCGGTGCAAGCACTGTGCTTCTTTCTAATGGTGACGACCTCTTCAGCCAACTTTGCGTACACTTCCCTTTGAGCTGAGATGTAAGTTTTTCATATCTTTCTACTCGGTTGTTTCCCACCATTTTCTATGTAAATCTTGCTAATAGCGGCCAGTCATGAGTGCGCCGCCACCTGACACTGCGTTGCCTTGGCATTTTTACTGCCAGGTCAGTTAGTCCATAACGTGGAAGCTCAGCCTTTCAGAGTGTCAGGACCTGGACTCGACGCGCACAAGTTCTCTCAAGAATGCGACATGTACGGGCTGAACTCCAGTGGCCAGCAGAACCCCTTCTGAAGTCTCATAGCCCTGGCGGGCGTGTATGTGAGCTCCTCTCAGCCTGCCAGCCTAGATGCAGCCACAACGGGCCAGCACGCTCGCTTACGACTTTCCAGAGCCTCTCTACTCCACCTAGCTCAACCTTTCCAGTTTTTTCATTTAAAACAGCTCCAAAGGCTTCTGAATCACGCTCAGAAATAGACGTGGCAGACACCCTGCGTCTTGGGTACTGATTTTTTGTATCATTCAGCTTTCTCACTTATAGCACAAAATGGCTGACACCACGAAACTAGGAATGAAGAAATTTAATTTGATGCTACGTTTCAGGGATTATAGCTCACTGTGAAGGGTATGGCTGATGAAAAATCCTTACTCATGTGGTCCAGGAAGCAGAGAGTCAGAGCAGTACAGAGGGGCAGGGGAAGGGGCACACACAGACCCCGAAGTCGTGCCTCCCTGAGTCACCCGAGCCACAGGACTTGTGCTGCACTGGTCCTCTGGGCAGGCCAGCCCAGTCACTTGTACTGATAATTCAGCCCAGTCACCACATGGTGAAATGCACACTTACTTTTGAAAGAAGTTGCTTCAGGCATTAGTTCAGCGTGGACTGTTGGGCTTTGCCCTTGTGCTGTCTCGTCAGCAGGGCAAAGTGGGTGCAACAGCTCAGCTACGAAACCTGCATTTGGTGCAGATGGAAAGGTCGAGGGGGCAGGAGAAAGAGCTCGGTGGTCTAAGCGCCCACCTGGCAAGCACAAGTTTCCAAGTTTGATCCCCGGTTGAGACATGCCCGGCTGGCCCAGAACCTTGGGCACCCTAGGCTGGCCCCAAATGTGGGTGTGGTGGTGCATGCCTATAATCCCAGTGCTGGCGAGGCTGAGACAGGAGAATCACAACAAGTCTGAACTGTGTGGCAAGAAACTGTATAAAATAATTATTTTTTTTTAAATGGCAAAAAAAAAAAAAAAAAAAAGAAAAAAAAAAAAAAAAGGAAAAGACTGAAGAACAATGCCCAAAATAGCCAGAACTCTTTAGAAGGAAGTAACAGCTTTTCCTCATTCAATGTCTTGGAAGAACTGGTTCTGCCACTGCAGTGATGAAAGCCAGACCGCAGGGTCATCGCCAGCTCCCAGATTAGCGCAGAAGGAAGGAACTCAGTACCACACATCCTCGCCAGTGCATCCCGACTTGGTGGCACCCAGAGACAGCATTTTAAAGCACAAACAATTGTCTGTCAACTCTATCACGAGGTGTAGTTTAGGGAGCAGTCATTCATAAAATACTGAAATGTTTTTCTGCCTTCCGATGAAATATTAGCCCTCATTTTTAGTTGTTCAAGTCCTTCTCACATTTGTTCTAGCAAAGCATCTATTTGCTTGACTCAACTATTTCCATTATTCAATGATAAAAAGGAATATTCATGTCAGTAATTATGCTGGTCTAAGAAAATGTGTTTAAAATACCTACATGTGGCAGATCCTGAAGGAGTTGGTAGGGTCCAAAAGGACTACTAGTTTTCCTTTATGGACATTTCTTTGTTCAGTAGAAAGTTCTCCCACATTGTCTGACTCTGTGGATTTCTATGTCTTTTCTTGTCATTGAACTATTCAATAGGTTAAAATAATCAAAGTGGATGTAAATTATTGTCATTCATGGATATGGAAATTTATTTTGTTCAGTGGAATGGCAACAGACAGCTTTCTCACCCTACCAGCTGCCAAAAGCCTTTCACTTTGGGCAATTCTTGTCCGTCAATAGGTACAGAGCTCTGAATTCCTCTTTGACTTGGCTGTGACATTTCACTGGCTCACTCCTTAATCAGTAAGCAAAATGGAAGCCATAATTAATTCTGTGTAGTCATGAGGAGGAGATCTGCCACTGACAGCTCAACATCTGCACTGAGATAAGGAGACCACAACAGCTCAGCACAACCTTGCAGAAAAAAGGGCGCAAGAAAAACAGCCAGATCCGCTCTAGCAAAGGTTACTTCTTCTTTTAGGCGCCAGTCACGAGTCTAGGGCGCATCACTTATTTCCCTCGCTGTCTCAGGCTCCCCGTTGCAGGTTGACAACCACAAATGCTAGCACCATATTGGGGCGTACTCAAAGTGACTCCAGGTGATCCTGTTTGAATTGGCATTACTTTTCATTAAGAAAGAGTAAATGAAGGCCAGCCAGATAGTTCAACAGTCTAAATCACCTGCTTAGGCAGACACAGGCGCCAAGGGTTTGATCCCTGGTCTGCAGTGCCAGCCCCACCCCTGGGGCACGCTGAGACAGTGATTGAGACTGGGCGTAGCAGCACACGCCTGTAATTCTCAGTGCTTGGGAGGCTGAAAACAGCCGAAACACTATGAGTCTGATCTATGTAGTGAGACCCTGTAGACCCTGTAGGCCCTTACTAAAATTAAAAAAATAAAATAAAAGAAAAAAAGAAAAGAAAGGAAAGAATAAATGAAAATAAGTAAAAAAATCTGTCAATTGATTTTTGCTAATTTTAGAAGAAAAAATTTACCATTTTATTTATTTATTTTTTTTTTTCGGATTGAACTCAGGACCCTTCTACTAGCAGGCAAGCTCTTATTCTATTGCGCTATCTTCCAGGGCCCTATTTTAATTTTTATTAAACAGAAATGTTTATGATTTTTCTAAGGACTTCATAAATGTGCCCTTGGTGCCAACATGTACAATTACCTCTTTTAAACTGTGATGCGTTCTACCAAGTGTTTTATGATTGAAAATAAACAAAATTAACACAATGACAAAACCAATCTGTTCTCTCCCAATTGTTAGTGACTGAAAGTTTACTCCTTCCAGCAAAGATTTTCCTGATCAATGGTGGGGTTTCAGGTGCCCGCACGGTTCAGTGGTATTTTGTTTGGGGGAGAGAGCGAATAAATGCATTTTTCACTGACCTCTGAAGTACCTCATATGCACTACCTGTTATTTTGTGTAGCAAACACTGTCTGGGTTGTGCACTAGTGGAATTACTTCCCATCTGTACAAGGGATACTGAAATCTATTTTTCTGGAACATTCAATATGGTTCCAGTCATGCGGATGAACTTCAGAGAAATTAACCCCAAACCAAACACTACTGAACTTTCTGACTTTCACCAGTCAGCATGAAATTACACTTATACCAATATTTTTGAAAATTGGTGAAGTATAAGACATTGTCTTTCTAAGGACTAACCAATGCTATGAATTGTCTGTTGTAAGGTGAAATGATACAATATATTAATTGTAACAGGAAATAGCCATTTGAGAACAATAATTAGAAAGTAGGTTTAAAGTAGGACATTTATAACAGTGAGTTTGGAACCAGCTGAGCCAGACAAACCAGTCACCCCCTTGCTCTTCTGCACCTGACCCTACCTGGAGCCGCTGGGAGCGCCCCTCTGGAGGAGCCGCACGTCTACGGCAAATGAGCTGCCAATTCACCCACGTGAACCTATCAGGCATTTTCCTGAATACTTGGAGTCCCTTAAAGGCCTGAAAAAGATTGTAAAAGCAAAACCAAGCAAAGACAAAACAAAAACAGGCATTAGGCCATTTTACCTTGTCGAAATTACAAACGTCCGGTCTATCTCATGAGATGGAGTGTAAGGGGAATGCGCCATAGAACCACATGTGGCAGTGTGGCAAGGGAAGGACCTGCGTTCTGCAGGCCCGGGCTGGAGAGATAGCTCAGCGGCTTCAGCTGGTGAAGTGCTTGTCTCAGGAGGCAGGGGGAGAAGGGAGTTGAGAGCGAGGGGGTGGGTGCTGTCTTGCCCAGCGTCTCTCTTACTGCATCCATGTTTTAAAATCCATTTATTCAAACAATTTTTTTTGTTGTTTTGAAAGCTCAACCACTCAGAATACCACATAAGATTCTGCTGAATCAGGCTCTGAACAGGAGCTGCTTTTACCACCAGGAGGCAGGATGAAATCTCAGGACCTTTTAGTTGCTGCAATTCGGGAATCTCTAGTAGAGTCCAGGGAACCTGCTGAGTGTGCAGTCACACCTCGATGTGCGACGACACGTCCCCACCAGCGAGAAATCCCACACCCTAACCGTCACCTAAGCCAGGAAGAAGAGCTGTTCTACAGAACACAATTTCTATAGCAGCTGTAATTTTATCTTCAGAATGGTTGGAAAATTCTGATTTCACAATGCCCTGACAGTTATTTGTCCTTGCTTTCTAGAGGAACCCTAAGCTACTTTTCTACTAACAAACAGATGGGTAAGGGATGACGAGAACCTATTAAGGGTTAGGTCAATATTTAAAATTTGATCTTTCAGTGCACCTCTGTGGTTTAGGGAAGTTTTACATTTTGTCCTTTGAAAAATGGAGGTCATACTACTAATAGATTATTGCAAAATATAGCAATCATAATTGTTGAGCTTCGTGGTTTGAATAAGTGAGAAACAAATATAAAAATTGCACTATTTTGCAGTTATATACACAGTAAACTTTTGCTAGCTTTCTTATGAAATAAAAATTGAAATATATTTAGTTGGCTCTAGCTAAGATAGTGTTACTGTTCTGTTTGACTAAGCTGGGCATAGATGTAATTCCAGCTCTAACTCTAGTATCTTCCTTTAAAAAGATTGTCATTGCTAATTCCTTCTAAGCCTCTTTTTAAAAAAAAAATATATATATATATATATATCGATCTCCTAGCCTCTTGCTAAGTTTGTAGAACAGGACTATCCCAAGGACTTGGGCGCCATCTCTTTCAAATGCAATTATCAAGAAAGCTAGTACTGCATAGCTTTAGCTAAAACTGTCTCCCACTTCTTAAGGGAGATAAGAGTTTAGGTTAGCAAATTAGCAACACAGATGGAGCTACATTCCATGGAGGAGCCCCTCTTCCAAACGTCCTGCAGTGGTATTGTACCACCCCACCTCAAGGCTCAAAACTGTGCTTACTTTCAGTTGGTCTAAGCAGCACTGTCTCTCTTCCCATCTGCAACGGTCTGAACTAAAGTCCCTTCTTGTTTAACTTTGTCCTGTATCCCTGTGCAGTGCCTGCAGTAAGCCAGGGTTATTAAGGGCATGTTCTCTATGTGTCAGGAAAGGCACAGAACGTGAGAGATGTCGCTGCGTGAGATGCAAGAGTCTGCCCAGGGAAGCAGGAAGTCGGCCTCACCCACTGCCTCAGGATAATCTGAAACAGTCTCCTGCGGCGAGCACCAGCTAAGCAGGAGACGCTTGGAAGTAGCAAATGTCAGCCCTCTCAAGGCCCAACCGTCCAGCAGCAGAGCAAGTGAACAACTTTATGAACTTGGAATTTCCAGCCAGGAAGTATGTGCAGGAGAGCTCTATAGTGTTGTTCCAACCCCTTCTATGTCCACGCAGTTTAATTTTATAGAAACCCCACATATCATATTTCACTTCATGGCTAAAATTTCAGTGATAGAATGACAGCTCATTTTATCTAGGAATTGAAGTAAATGGCCATATTATTTTATATTGAGTAGAGCCTAAAAGCTCATGTCATTTAATTTTCTCAGTTCATATTCATGGCCATAGATCACACTTAAACCAATGCCTGTGGCTGTGTTCGAGTCAAATTAAGTTTACATAAGTCGGTGGCTTGTGGACTTGGCCTGTAGGCAGCTATAAAAATTGGTAAGATTTCAGGTCTTCTAGGCAGCTGAGTGAATTGTATTCATGTACACTTCCTGCATTCTGAACAAATTGGGGGGAAAAAAACCAGGCTAGGATTGGTAGTTGCAGCATTACCCTCAGTACTGAGTCTCAGTTGGCATGCTACAATTCAGCATCACAGTCCTTGTTCCTGGGACCCAGCATCAGGATTAAGGGGATTTACTCACTGGAATGGGGCAGTACCTCACCCAGCCTCTAGAGGGCAGCAGAAATCAGGGGTGAGAGTGAGAGTCTGGGCTAGACATGACGGCTTGCCCTTGCCTTAATCTCTGTTTCCTTCCTTTATCCACAGGGTAAAAAGGCGGATTGAGCAAAAGCCGAGAGAGAGAGAGAGAGAGAGAGAGAGAGAGAGAGAGAGAGAGAGAGAGAGAGAGAGAGCAAAACTGCTTGCAAGGAGAATTATTCCTCTAGGGATTCGGAAGTGAGAGAAAGCTCCTTTTCAGTAGAGAGTTCACACAGAAATCTTCATGAGTAAAGTAGATGTTGAGATAAGACAAGGTTTACAACTTGCATCTAGCTTAATTTTTACATTTTCAATATGAGCAATAGTTTAAAAATGAAAACAAAATACCTTAAAGATATGTGGACAAGTGACGCATTTTAAGTTTTTGTTTTTTTTTTAAAGCTTTGTAAAGTTGAAACATTAGGAAGAGAAAAATACAAAATAGACAAAATAAGTGCTAACGCTAGGTCAAAGTCACATATGCTCTATGACAGATTAACCCAGAATCTCTACAGAATCATAAGCCAACACTTTTTTCTGGTGTTGTAAAATTGCATTTAAGTGTAACTCAGTCTTCTCTTAATTGATTATTTAACTTGAACTCAGAGTGTAACTTGGACAAATGAGATTTCCAAAGTTTGACTTTTATTTTTATTGTATTCATTGACATTAAGCAAAGCCAAAGCAATTCCTGTGTTGATATCCAACATATAAAAAATAATAATGGTTCAGAGTAATGTTGATGCAGGATAACCGATAGATACTCTAAGGACAGATCACAGCAAAGAAACTTCTGAATCAAAGAAAGTTTATTGATCCCTCCATCTTCATTGTAGTGTCGATTCCTAAATATTGAAATAATTTCTATCATTATAATATTCAAGTAAAGGAGACTCCACGTCAAAACCACAAACTGTTGCATACGTGCAGGGTTTATGAGGTGAGTAGCAGGTAAATTTTTTCGTTTATTCTTTGTAAAAACAATGAAATAATTCTAAAACTAGTCATTAAGCCAACTCAAGGTGTCTTTTTATTAAAAATCTGTTTGACACTGTGAATGTGATTTTGAAGAGCTTCCCGTATAAATATTGGGATATTTCTTATCTCATCGTGTTGGTGAAACTGGCTCTCAGTGTCCTGTGCTGAGATGGCGTGGCGGGGAGAACACTTGCTTGTGGTGAGCTGTCACTTCACCTCGCCTGAAGAGGCGCCTTGTGTGATAGTGCGGCTGACATTGTGATCTGATCCCAGCAGGCAAAGACAGACAAGCTGTCAGCCTCCTGGTGAAAGGGCTGCGATGCAGAGCGATCCTGTCTGCTGGGGAAAGCCTAGATTTCCCAGGAGACAGCCTAGCACATGTGGGCTTATATTTATTGCAGCTTCGCTTGATTCGGTAGATGGATTTGGATGGAAAGTCTTATTCTGAGTCAGCCTGATGTTTCTTTAATGTTCCTCGGTGGTGTTCCCCCATAGCTATGTCTTGGCTCTGCAAACACAAAATCTCGGTTTAATGATTGGTATCCTCCCTGGAGATTTTAATTCTCTTCCCTTCTCTGCTCCTGAGATTTTCTATAGCCTTGTGAAGCAAACCAAGTCAATTCCTAGTATATATTTGCTTCAAAGAGTTTGAGAAGTTTTATAATGATCTTGTCACTTGGAAGCAAAAGATTATCTGAATATTCAAACGAATATGTATGTACCTCATACGTTTGATTTCCAAGTTAGACTCACTTTGCCGGGAGTACCAACATGTTTTTCATTTTGAGCTGGCAGTTAGAGCTTTGCATCCGCCAGTAGTGGCCCAATTATCCCATCAGAGTTTTGGCCCACCACCTATGCAGTCTAGATTAAAGACATCCCATCCTGAGCAGTGCTCCAACAAAGAAACCTCCCAAGTCAACGGTTTAAGCACAGTAACAAATGCATGTCTGCCTTCTGCAGTGGTTCAGAAAGGATGTCGCGGGTCAACTCCACGGTCACTGGATGCGTAGACTATTGTCATTCTGTATGTGGCACGAGGTATCTCTGGCCATTGCCATCTTCCCCTTGAAAAATGGGTCATAGTTTTGCACTTCAGTTTGTCTTGCATCATTTCACAAGAACTTAGCTGTCTGGTTACCCATGCGGGGCGTTCGGGAGTCCAGCCACAGGGCTGGAGTGAAGGAGGCTTGTCCTGTGAAGCCCGTGGCAGGGCTGGAGTGAAGGAGGCTTGTCCTGTGAAGCCCGCGGCAGCATCTTGCACGCTGCCATCATCTGCGCAGAGGCAGCTCAAGAGCCACCGCGCTCTCCTCCCAGGCGCGCCCTGGGACCGGAGGGCCCCACTGCAGTGGAGTGAGGCTGGGCAGGTTTTATTTATCAGTAGTTACCAAAGCAACTGCTGTGACGAATTTCTAGGGGCCGTTTAAGTTGAAAGTGATGTCCTCTACGCCAGCCTCAAAATTTACCTCAAAAAGAATCAAAGAATTTTGAGCATTAGTGAGTCCAAAGGGAAGAGTTCTGATGGAAGAAGAAGAAGAGAGGGAGTGAGGGTTGGAGGGGAGAGAGAGAAAGATGGGATAAGGAGAGACACACAGAGAGCAGGAGGCGGAAGAGAGAGGTGGGGCACCCTGGATTGAGGAGAATTATAGTCCCTTGTTCCCCCCATGCAGACTGGACTCACCGACCTGTCCTTTGTAGAAATGTCCAGCTGAGCAACAGGCTCCACCTTCTGCTGCCATGTGTGGCCAGCAGGTCCTGGACACCTGTCAGCTCCTGGACACCTGCCAGCTCCTGGACACCTGCCGGTTCCTGGACACCTGTCAGCTCCTGGACACCTG
>NW_004524750.1:2084491-2087699 GCF_000260255.1 Octodon degus
TTTTTTTTTTTTTTTTTTTTTTTTTTTTTTTTTTTTAGTGGTGGCCTGAACTGGAAATCTGCAAAGTTATGTCCTCAGCCCTTTTAATATTTAATCTGATTTAATTTAATTCAACTGCATTCTGAGGCTGCACCCCTCCTAGTTGTGAGGTTGATCAGGGAGACTCAAGCTTGTGAGCTTCCTGCTTCAGGTCCTCAGAGTACTGAGGACAGAGTGTGCCCAGCTGTAGCCACTTCCGGGTGTTGGTGAAGGGACGAGAGAAGCCGGCTGAGGCCATGGCTGAGGCCGGGACTCTGCTGACCTTGGGGCGACATTCCAGCTTCAGACTGTGAAACATTTTTTCCTCTCTTTCTGAGCTTTCTCTTCCTCAGTTCTGGCACAAATACAGTTGTCCTTCAATTACTTCTTTCCAGACCTTCTTTGTTTATTATTTTAAATAGCACAAATCCAATTTTTAGTGAGCAATTAGTCGTCAGATAACATTACAGTATTCTGTGGCGCTCATCCCTAGGGAACTTATAAAGATCTACAAACATTATGTTCTTTGTAAGAAGCTTGGAAATTACGAAGAAAGATCTGTTTCTTTATTGCTTTCTATAAAAAACCAGTGTTCTGTGATTTTATAAAGTCTAAATGAAAAAAAATTAAAACATTAAGAAATAAAATCCATGATTAATGGCTACATTAAAGAGTAATCCTATTTGACTCAATCTTTGATGGCAACATTTATTGGCAACAATAATATTTAAATTTTTAAAAATCGTTGATTTACTTAGTACAGGGTCTCACGCTGCAGGTCAGACTTGTGGTGATCCTCCTGTCTCAGCCTCCCCAGTGCTGGGATCACAGGTGTGTACCACCTGCCTGGTTTCAGGACCAGCATGGAATGCAGTACTGGGACTGAACCTGGGTCCTCGCACTTACCAGGCAGGCACTTAGGCCACCGAGCTATCTCCCCAGCCCAATAGTAACATTTTTGATTAAATAAAAAATATTAAGTGTAAAACAAATTTAATCATGAAGAAATTAAAGATCAACATTAAGGAAAAACAAATAGATAACTTATCTAAATGCATGTCTCTAAACAAGAAAAATTCTATCTTATTATACTGGAATTCCTCATGATGATAGTAAATTTAATAAAGCATACAGGAAACAATAGTGTAAATATGATGTACAATATGTGAGCAAAAATATACTCCTAAAATATTTGAAAAATTAATCTTTTGAGATCTTTTCAAAATTTTACAACATTTAATTTCATTGAACATCTATGTTATATATAATTTTTATTGTTTGAACTTTTGAAATTCTTAAACCTAAAGCAAAAATCTAGATTGAAAATATACAGCCGAATGACATAAAAACAACACAGCTGGCCCTGTCAAATTAAGCATCCATGATCGTGAGCCTAAACGGACCTCATCACACGACCATGGGAGGACAGAGGACCTCATCAGGTGACACGGAAGGACACACCCTCACCACGTGACCACAAAGCGGGAGTGGGTCTCATCACGTGACCAAGGGAGGCCAGGGACTGCATCCGGTGCCACAGGAGGAGGACGCAGGCCTTCTCAGCGGCTGTAGTGCCCTCTGGGTTTCCCGGTCAGAACCTCTTCACTCCCATGGAATCTCACATCCAGATTTCTGAGAGGCATCTTAACTTCCTCATAATTTTACTTCCCAAAAGTATGTGTCTAATCTCCACAGCTTATTTTTTTTTAACAGATTTTGATGTAAAATTATATATGACAAATGTCACATATCTGCAGTGTGCAGCCGAGTGAGTGCGCACTGGCACCGCACAGCCGCCAGCGCACGCGTCTGTGAGCACAGCCCCGACCTCCGGTGCCTACTGTCTCGCGTGCACCGCCAGCTCTGCCCCTTGCCCCAGCAGCCGCGGACCACTCCTGCCCTGCAGAGGGACTTGCCTCTTCTGGAATTTCGCAGGAAAGTGACCACGTACAGTTTTTCTCCATTTTGGCACTCAGCATAGTTTGAGTTTACAAACGCACAGTTTTATTCATGTAAAGCACGTGCACAGCAGCCAACATCACAGTGCTACAAGGTGCGAAGGCCTGTGTCCCTGCTTTGCGTCTGTGGACCCTCCTGCCAGCCCAGGCGTCCTCCGCTAAGCCCTGCGGATACCCCCGGACACTTCTGCGGCATCAGCGTTCTAGTCTCTTGCGTTTGTGATTTAGCGGTAGCCGGCGCTCCCGTGCGGACCTGATTTGTCCATCCGTCCCTGCGTGGTGGGCTCTGAGGCGCTGCTGTGCACGCTCGAGTGCAGGATGCTGGGGCTGCACCTTGGACTGCTGCGCACGCTCGCGTGCAGGATGCTCCGGCTGCACCTCGGGCTGCTGCGCATGCTCGCGAGGAGGCTGCTCGGGCTGCGCATCGGGCTGCGCCTCGGGCTGCTGTGCACGCTCGGGAGCAGGATGCTGGGGTTGCACCTCGGGCTGCTGCTCACACTCGCGTGCAGGATGTTCGGGCTGCGCCTCGGGCTGCTGCGCATGCTCGCGAGCAGGATGCTGAAGTTGCATCTCGGGCTGCTGCGCACGCTCGCGCGCAGGACGTTCGGACTGCACCTGGGGCTGCTGCGCATGCTCACGAGCAGGATGCTGGGGCTGCACCTCGGGCTGCTGCGCACGCTCGCGTGCAGGATGTTCCGGCTGCACCTTGGGCTGTGGCGCACGCTTGCATGCAGGATGCTTGGGGTGCACCTGGGCTGCTGTGCACGCTCACGTGCAGGATGCTGGGGCTGCACCTCGGGCTGCTGCACACGCTCCTGTGCAGGATGTTCGGGCTGCACCTTGGGCTGCGGCACATGCTCGCATGCAGGATGTTCGGGCTGCACCTCGGGCTGCTGCGCACGCTCGCGTGCGGGATGTTCGGGCTGCACCTCGGGCTGCTGCCCACACTCGCGAGCAGGATGCTGGGGCTGCGCCTTGGGCTGCTGTGCACGCTCCTGTGCAGGATGTTCGGGCTGCACCTTGGGCTGCGGCGCACGCTCGCATGCAGGATGCTGGGGCTGCGCCTCGGGCTGCTGCGCACGCTCGCGTGCAGGATGTTCGGGCTGCACCTCAGGCTGCTGTGCACGCTCACGTGCAGGATGCTCGGGCTGCGCCTCGGGCTGCTGCCCACGCTCGCGTGCAGGATGCTCGGGCTGCGCCTCGGGCTGCTGCGCACGCTCGCGTGCAGGATG
>NW_004524750.1:2087979-2094207 GCF_000260255.1 Octodon degus
GCTCGCGTGCAGGATGTTCAGGCTGCACCTCGGGCTGCTGCCCACACTCGCGTGCAGGATGCTCGGGCTGCGCCTCGGGCTGCTGCATACGCTCGTGTGCAGGATGTTCAGGCTGCACCTCAGGCTGCTGCCCACACTCGCGTGCAGGATGCTCGGGCTGCGCCTTGGGCTGCTGCACACGCTCACGTGCAGGATGCTGGAGCTGCACTTCGGGCTGCTGCGCATGCTCGCGTGGAGGATGCTCGTGCTCAGCGAACTGACTGCTGGTGCGCGCTGGAGCAGGCGTGCGCGGCGCGATCGCATTTCGGGCGTGCTTCCCCTTCTGGAAACTGCTACACTGTTTCGACTGCTGGTCACGTCTCAGTAGCCGACAGCAGAACGCACACCACAGGTTCTCTGTCCTTGTCAGTGCTTGGCGTTGCCAGGTTTTATTCTCAGTTTTTTCTAAGCAGTTTCCCTGTTGGCCTCTCACCGCAGCTTTGGTTCGCGTTTCTCTACATTCTAGCCTCGCTTCACGCGCGCACGCCGCCATGCACACACATTCTTTGTTAAAGAATCTGGTCTTTTTTGTTCATTTATAAAAATGGACTTATTTGTTTCCTACTACTAAGTTTTTAGAGTTCTTTATTCTGAAAACAATGCCAGGGCGCCTTAGCAATTCAGTGAGGCTGCACTTCAGAGTACAATATAGTAAAACGGATGAGGATGAGCGGCAGTGTGCAGACCCTGGCGACCCTCCGGGGATTGAACTCAGAACATTGCCCTTGCCAGGCAAGCGCTTGTTCTACTGAGCCATCTCCCACCCCGCGGGTCCTTGATCTCACCAAAAACACAATTTTGCAAAAATTTATTTGCTTTATCCAATGGCATAGTTTTCTTATGTTTTATTCGAGAATATTTATGGGCTTGGTATTGAATGTAGATATATAATCCATCTTGAGTTAACTTTTGAGTGTGATATATGGATTGAAATCAATAATTTTCTACTAAATTACCTTTGTACTTTCATCAAAAATCAACTGTACATTTATATGTATGTCTCTTCTGTCCCACCAATCTATTTGTCAGCTATCTTTGAATAAATTGTGATGACTGTAGCTAAGAATAAGCTTTAAAGTTAGCTAATGTTAACATTCCAAATATGTTTTTAATATCTTGAATATATATCTGTATCAAGAATTTCTCTAAGGAAGATGAGATAGCATGTATTTTCCATGTTTACCCTATTAAATTCTGCTTCTATCATGACTGACATTTAAAATTTTTAATTTATAATTTTCCTGACGTATAAGGACAGTAAGTTATGCTTGTTTACCTCATATTCTGCTGAGTTCTCCAGCCCACTACTTCTAGTATATCTTTTGGTAGATTCAGTATGATATTGTTTATATGCCGTCACTTGGCTGCTAATTAAAGCAACTTAATGTCTTCCTTTCCTGTGTGGATGGTCTTTTCTTATCTTACTGTACTGGATAAAATCTCTATTGCAGTGGTGAGGACAAGTAGAGCAGTCGGGTATCTCTGTAATTTTCTTGGGGACAATATATTTATTCTCAAATTTTGACCTTAACTGAGGCATTTTGTAGATTACGTTGATTAAGAAGACCCATCTTACTAAGAAAGTTTTGCACTGCTTGTTTACTGTCCAGCCTGTTAGATTTTGATAAGTGACCATCTTTCCCACTTATCAAGATTATCTTATGACTTTACTTTCCTAGGAAAAGCTCAAGGTTCGCATGAGCTTGCTTCATGGACAGCACCCTGGAGATGGTCCCCGCGCTGGAGGGAAGAGTGTGACACTAATCAGGACGTCCCTGGGTGGGAGGTCACGTAGCTCCATGTGCATTGCATCCCACCACTCTTCCACATGTACATCTTCTTTGACTGATACTAATCTGTACTAATCGCAATAATGAATATGCCTGCTTTTGATGATTTCTGTGAATCCTCCTAATTAATTAATAATACCATAGGTGGTTTTGGAAATGTCCATATGTACAATTTCTTTTAAAAGTAAGCAAAGCCAAATATTGAATTACTGAGATCTCTACAAGCATAGTAGGTTGTGAATTCTCACATTCATGCATTTAATGTCAGGGTTGCGTTTTGCATTGCTGAGAGAAAATACCTGACACCCAAAGTAAGAAAGGAAAGGCTTATTTAGCTCAGAGTTTGTGGAGGCTTCTATCCACTGTTGCCTGCTCCAGGGCAGAGTGCACGGCAGACGTAAAATGGTCCACAGCGCAGCAGGAGCGCGGTGGCAGCAAGCTCATAGCCTGCAGCAAGCAGCCACCCTCCCTTTCCTTTCATCCCATCCAGCTTATCAGTGGTGCCTCTCAGAAAGTGTTCATTCCAGTCAGTGGACTGGTTCAGTGTCACATGGCTTAATCCCAGCATCGCACCCCCTAGAGCCAGCCTACTCCCAAAAGCCAACTTCTGAGTGCATGAGTTTTGGGGGGACATTTAGAGCAAGCTGTAACATGGCCACACAAGTTCTTAGTCACAGGAGGAGACATTCTTAATGAGTTGTGTCATGCTTGCTAGATCTCAGAGTAGTACAGTATCACGGGCATCTAGTGCTCCATCTGATCCTCGTGCTCATTCAGTGCAGCATAGCTTGCTAAAATTACGCGCACCAAGATCATGGGTCCTCATCCACAGAATGCAAGAATGTTAATTGTTTCCTTTTAAAGTTTAGATTTTGCGGATGAAATTGAAATGAGGATTTTGAGATGAAAAAAAAATCCTGAATTATCTAGGTGTGACACATGGAACCCTGCATCATCATGAAAGGTGGGTGAAGGGAGACTGGAGACATGTAGAGGAGAGACTGAAACGGGGTAGCCAAAGCCAGAGCACAGTGCAAGTCACTAAAGCTCGGAAGGATAAGCAATGGGTTCTCCTCCTGAACCTCCAAAGAAAGCCTGGCCCAACCAACACTAATTTCAGCTTGTGGGAATGAGCTTTACTTATGACACCTAAAATGTAACAGAGTGAAGTTGTTGTTTGTAGCCCCTAAGCCAACGTTGAGGATTTGTTAGAGCAACAAACTGTGATTCTCTTTAAAACCCAGTTAACACAATGATCCAATCTGTAGCCTTTTTTTTTCTGTCAGAGCACCTCTAGCATTTTGATGAAAACTGCTCTTGAGTTATGTGCTCTCAGCACTGTCCACTGGAGTGTGTTGTGTCATTCATGCCTGTCCACATCCGCCTCATTAGCCTT
This sequence comes from Octodon degus, assembly GCF_000260255.1. Classification (NCBI taxonomy): domain Eukaryota; kingdom Metazoa; phylum Chordata; class Mammalia; order Rodentia; family Octodontidae; genus Octodon; species Octodon degus. Next base: position 2,091,205 of record NW_004524750.1, read on the forward strand.
CCCCATACCATAACTTCTAAGGAACATCCTCTGTTTTATGTTTTGGCCTCATAATACTAAAATCCAGAATATCTGATTTGAAAGTAGTAACCATGTAGGGAATGTGTGCCTGACAGTTAAGCAGGGAAACTTCGTGTGCAGGTCTCTCTGCCCAGCACCCGGTGCTTTGGGCTGCGCCCGGGCTGTGCAAGACTGCTCCTCACGTCAGCTGAGTTTCCTTTAAGCAGGCCAGGACTGCGCTGCTGAGAAGTGGTTTAGTGAGCAAGCCCACGCACGTGCTCCCAGACTCGCATATCACAGGTCTTAAGATAAAGCCGAAGTCTGTGGGCTGGGCCTTGGTGCAAGACAGCGCCTGGTTCGTGGTGACCCTGGTGGGCACACTGCTGCGTCAGCCCAGAATGCTGTTTTCACGTCAAGAGTTTAGGTATGTCACACCAATCCTTTAACTGTATAAATATAGCTTAAGGGAAGGCTATGAGGTCATCATTTCATTGGCTTTTGCTGTTTCACAGAAATTCTGTGTTTTTACCACGTTATTTTATAATTTTTCATTTGTCACATGCCACACTATTTTATGACAGATTGCAGCTTCACGTGATGACGTTTTCTTCTACTTCTCCATGCCATCGAGCTTCCTAGCTCGGCACCAGGACACGTGAAGTCCGTACTGCGCCGCCTGCGAGGCAATGTCTGCCCGGATGAGCGCGGCCGTGTTCCGCGGCGCCCACCGCTGCGTTTACTGTAAGAGCCTTTCACCCAAAAGTGAGGATAACTGGGCTGGGGAGATAGCTCGAAGGTCTAAGAGCCTGCCTGGCCAGCGCAAGGCCCGACTTCAATCCTCAGTACCACGTGCCGTGCCGCCCCAGACTTCTGGGCAAGCTGGGCGGACAAGCAAGGCCGGGCGCGGTGGCGCACACCCGTAGTCCCAGCACTGGGGAGGCTGAGACGAGAGGCTCGCTGTGAGTCCGAGCTAGGTAGCAAGACCCTGTACCAAACAAACAAACAAGCAAACAGATAATTAATTTAAAAATGATTATGATAATGTATTTTTAATAAGAACTTAACCTGAATGCCTCATTTTCTGTGCCTAAAAACTCTTTAAAGTCTATTTTTCCATGGATTAAAAAAATTCCAGTCAATTAATATATAACGTTATATGTGATTTTCAGAAAATTTATCAAATACCATGTTTTTTTCATGGGTTTTTTTAGATTTAGAATTATAGTTTAAAACCACTACCTAAACTGCTTTTAATTGAATGTGTATATTCATTGACATTTGGTTATTCTCAGTATTTTACTATTGCTATAACAGGATTAATATCTGGTTGCTGGTATTTTTATTAAAATGTTTTAGTTACCTTGGAAGGCCATGATTTTTTACTCATTCTTTAAAATGCAGTTTTACTATGATTTCTTTCATATGAAATATGCTAAGCGTCAAACTCCAGCCAGTTCTTGTAGCAGATTTCGACATACATTTATGTGCATACCTGCTGTTGATTTCTGCTGATTTCTGAAGCATAATACTGAACTGTGATTGATTTCTAGTGTGTGACTTCCATCAATGCCTCTTGCTTTAGATTATTTCGATTGTACGACTCTATAGAGTGAACTACAGTAAGTCAATACATGTATGTAGCATGTATTGATAAAATACATAGTGGTAAAACCTGTGTGTTAACATTTCCATTTCTTTAAACACCTAAAATGGTTTTGATTAACATGTAAAATCATGCATATTTTATAGCACAGTGTGATATGCCAGTACATATACAGCATATTACATTTGATCAAATCGGGACAATTGCTATTTCCATCTCCTGGCTATCATTTTGCGTGCAGAGCTTCGGAGCCCCTTCCTGGTTACTCGTAAAGTCCTGGTGCCGTTCTGTGAGCTGCAGCCCCCTACTTCTCTGTAGCTCAGTGCTCTCAGGTGGGGTGTGGGTGCTCAGCACCTAACCTTTGAGTTAACTCACTCAGTGCACACGTCCTGCTGTCCCAACCATTACGCTGCAGATAATGGGACAGGATTCCTTTTACTTCAGACTAATACTCCGTTGTATGTAAACACCATGTTTCTTAACCCACTCGTCCATCAATGTATGTGTAGGCTGGTTCCACAGTTAAGTTATTGCAATTAGAAAAGCCTCAAATGTGAGCACATAAGTGTTTGCTCTATATGCCAGTAACGTTTTCTTTGGATGTATCCCCCAAAGCGGCATAGCTATTTTAAATAGATCAGGGCTGATCTTTTTTTTATTAAAATACCTTTTATTCATTTAGGTAGAGGATATCACTACATAGGTCATCCTCTCTCAGCCTCCCCAGCACTGGGATTACAGGCATGTGCCACTACATCCAGTTTTTTTTTTCTTTTTAAGATTATATATTTATTTGGGTGTTTGTTTGTTTGTTTGTTTGTTTTTTGTATTTTAGGGGTCTACAGGGTGTACAGGGTCTCACTACTAGATGGAATTCATAGTGATTTGACTGTTTATAGCCTCCCAAGATCTGGGATTACAAGTGCTTGCCAACACGCCCAGTCTCAATTTCTGTCTCAGAGGCAGGGGTGAGGCCAGCATGGCAGGTCCGGGGATCGAATCCCCCGTCCCTGTGCCTGCTTGCAGGCTATAAGATTTTTTTAAAAAGTTAAGTTAACTTTTTAGCTGGGGAGATGGCTCACTAGAATAAGCACTTCCCTGGCAAGTGCTAGGGTCTGAGTTCAATTCTCAGTTCTGAAAAAAAACAAAACAAAACTTTTTAAATAAATTTTTTTTTTTTTGTTACTGGGAATTGAACCCAGGCCCTCATACTTAGCAAATGGGTGTTGTGCTGCTCAGCTATATCCCTGGCCCCAATTTGCTTTTTGTGGTTTTTTTTTTTTTCAACAAATAACACGCAGCATATATTCTTCTTAGTGGTTAATTGCTGTACAAGATGCGGACTTGAGATCCTATTTACAAACACCATTAGAACAAATCATTCTATTCATTAAGAGAAT
>NW_004524750.1:2100443-2104284 GCF_000260255.1 Octodon degus
GTTGTTTTTAAGAGATCCTTTCTTACCTTTTCACTAGCTATACCAACATCTTCAAGATCTGAATCTCTGTCTTCACATTCACTTAAACGGTTTTGCAAGCTTGTGATTGAGAGTTTAATTTCCTCTATATGTCTCTGACTCTGTTTCATACAATCTATTTCTTTCCTGTATTGCTCATTCAGGGAATCCATCATTTTTCTAATCTCCTCTATTTTTTTATCAATATCTTCTTTTGAAGCAGTTAGAAAATTCTTTTACTGCAGTGTTTTTTTCAGTTTGGGTTTCCTGCCTATGTTTCTGTAGTTGCTTCTTAACTTCATCTGCTATGAATTCTGAGTTCTTTTTTTATTTCAGAAAGGAATTGCACTCTGATTTCCTCTATATCTTTTTGCTGTTGCTTATTTACTATCGACGCTATTAATTCATGCATTTGAGTCGAGCTAGTGTCCTCCACAGTTGTTCTGGGTGGGCACTGGGTTTCTTCTATATGTTTCTGCATTTGATTCTTTAGTGCAGATGTTATTAATTCAGGGATTTCTTTTTTTATTTCCAATCTGATGTCCTCTATATCTTTCTGCAGCTGTTTCTTTATTTCAGAAGCTGTTGATTCATTGCTTTCAGCTGTGTGATTTCCAATTTTTTCTGTGTTAGTGTCCTCTGCACTGGTTATGGGTGGGCTTGGGTTCTGAGGTTGCATTTTGTTCCTTCTCGTCATTTTGTGTAGCACTGTCTTCTGACTTTTGTTGTAGATCTTTGCTGTAGATATAACCTTCGCACGTACTGAAGTTCAGGTGCAGCTCTACAAAGTTTGGACTTATCCAGCTGCGTCTGGCTTGGGTCTGGCTGCTGTGCTCAGCTCCTTCCCGCTGCTGCCCTTGAGAGTGAACCTGTTGTGCCCCTGTGGCAAGATGTTCTGCTCCTGGACTAGCTGGGTGGATCTATCCTCTATAATCTCTGCAGTGATTGAAGCTGCAGGGTTACACCCCAGGAGTGTATGCCAGGCCTGAGCTGTGCCTGGAGGGGGCAAGGTGAAGTAGGAGGTAGAGGAAGCTCTCCTACACATTCACCAGACCTGGACTAGGACTAGGTCTGGGGGTTCCCGGAAAGCAGCAAAAATTCCTATTCAGCGGGCGGGGTGGGGGAGGTACTGCGGAGTGGTAGGGGGCAGCCCAAGGGGGTGGGAGAGGGTCCTGCCCACGCTGCGCCTGGGCTGGGACTGGTCCTGCCAGTGTACACCCAGTTTTGGTGGCCAGTTCAACGCAGTGTAGGCATGGCATGTAGTACTAGGGGTAGAACCTGGGTTGTTGTGCTTGCCAGGCAGACACTTAGATTGCTGAGCTATCTCTCCAGCCCAGAGCTGGACTATTTTAAGTCCCTTGAGGATACTCCACACTCTTTTAAGTAGTGGGTGTAATTTCCATGCTCATCAATGATGTAAGAGAGTTTCCTATTCCCCACAGCCTCATCAGCGCTTGCTAGTCTTCTAGGTTTGGTGATAACCTCCTGCCTAGGGAGAGGTGACATCTTCTTGCAGTTGGTCTTGCATTTCTGTAAGCTGATGCAGTTATAAATCTCATTTGCATGTGAATTTTTTAGGAGTATATGTCCTCTGCATCTTTTTAAGAAAGATTTGGCTTTTTCTTAAAGTTTTTTTTAAATTCCCTTAAATATTAGGAATACTAATCCTGTGTTAGATGGATAGTTTGACCCTTTTTCCTGTTCTGAGTGAAGCCTCTCACTCAGATTGTTTCTTGAACCGTGCGCAAGCTTCTTAGTTTGACATAATCCCATTATCTTTTTTTAGTTTTATTTTCTATGCTTTTGGAATCTTAACTAAAAGATCACGTCCTATGCTGATGTCTTGAAGCATTTTTCCTATGGAGTCTTGGCATAATTTCATAGTTTCAATCTTCCATTTAAGCCTTTAATCCACTTTAGGTTAATTCTTTATAGAACTTTTTTTTTTTTTTTTTTGTGGAACTGAGGATTGAACTCAGGCCCTTGCACTTGCCAGGCAAGCACTTATTCTACTGAACCATCTCCCCTTCCCCCAAGGTTAATTCTTATAGAGCAAGAAATAGGGACCAAGTCCCAAGCTTCTGCACGTGAACGACCAGCTTTCCCTGTGCCAGGTGGGCCTTTCTCCAATATGTTTTGGCAACAGATTTGGTGACAAAAATATGTAATATAACAGCCATTGTTACTTTTTATTCTTGTTTTGAAATTCTGTGCTGTAAAGATTGTTGTATGTTGCTGTTTCTGTCTTAGATTTGCTATTTGTTTTCGCTTTTTGCTCTTAAAATAAAATAAAGTGAGTCAGTTGTAAATATGTGGAGTGACTTCTGAGCCCTGCTCTCCTACTCTGCACTGGGCAACTGCGCTGCTAGCACCAGGGCTGAGCTACGCCAGAGCTTGCTGGTGCCTTCTGAGCTCAGGTCACGTGACACCTCCAGCTTTTCCTCCCTTAAGTTGGCGCTGGCTATTTGGGGTGCTTTGTGCTTTCGTATATGTATTTTAGGATTTTTGTCTCATGAAATGCCATTAGTATTTTGATGACCTTATTGTGAATCTTTTATTTCTTTGACCACTAAAGTGGAAAGTCTTTTTGTCTTTTGGATTTTCTTCATCTCTTTCTTTGAAATTTTGTGATTTTATTGTAGAGAACTTTTAATTCCTTCGTGAAATTTCTTGGTAGGTATTTTGCTTTTCTATAACTATTATGAATAGGATTCATTTTATGATTTTTTCTTTAGAAATTTTGATATTAATCTGTACAGTATTAATGCTCTATTTTGTTTTGTGTCCTGCATCTATATTGAATTCATTTATCATTTTAATAGTCCTTGAATGGCATGTTTCATTGGATACACATGTGATGACATCCATCAACATGGATATCGACTTCCTCCCTTCTTATTCATTTGACTTTATCTTTTGGAATTGTTTAGTTGCCCCAAGATTCTCAGTACTGTGCTGAATGAGAATGATGAGAATAGAAATGTTTGTCTCACTCCAGATCTTAGAAGGCAAGATTATGGTATGTCTCCACTTACAGATGTTTGTTTTTAGTTCACCATACATAGAGTATTACATGAGGTTTATTCATTTTGTGCTGATTTAGCCAGCCTTTATCCTGAAGGGGTCTTGAATTAAATGAGTGATTTTCCCGCGGCGGTTGAGGCGGCCGTGATTCTGTGCTCTGTTGTGTGAGTTTATCTATCGCACTTCCCGGCGCATGTGCTGAACCCTTCTTACTCCCGTGGAACAGAGCCACTGGAGTAAGGTCGGTGATTTTCCTGCTCTGTAAAATTCGCTGAGAATATATTGGCCTATAATTTTCTTTCTTCCGTGTCTTTATCTAGTCTTAGTATCAGAATTATTCTGGCCTCATCAAATGAATTGGGAAAAAGTCTCTCCCCTCAGTTACTTTGAGTAGTTTGAGAAGAACTGGTATTTTGTGTCTCCAGAAATTTCATAAAAGCCAGCAGTGAAACCCTCCCATCCTGGACTTTATGTTGGTGGAAAAGGTATCCCGGAGTCCACCTCTCCACTCACCCCAGTTTTGGTTTGCCATCTATTGACCTCCCCCCTTCTTCACTGCAGTAGCCTGGAGCATGATTTGCTGATTTTATCTTAAAAACAAAACAGAACAATTTTACCATGATTTTTATTGTTACGTTAGTCTTCACTTCATTTATTTCTTTTTTTTTATTTTTTTTTATTTTTTTTTATTTTTATTTATTTGAGAGACAGAGAGAGAGAGAGAGAGAGAGAGAGAGAGAGAGAGAGAGAGAGAGAGAGAGTGGTGTGTGTGTGTGGCCAGCTCAGCCCACCAGGGGGC
>NW_004524750.1:2104384-2104895 GCF_000260255.1 Octodon degus
CTTCATTTATTTCTACTCTAATCTTTGTTTTTAGTTCTGCTTGCTTAGCTTTTGCTTCCAGTTGCTTTCACAAGCATGGATAGCCCTGCTTCTTTAAAAACTTTCCGACTTTATGGAGATGTGCATTGCTGTAAACCATTTCTTAGTACTATTGCTCTCTTTAGCTCAAGCATTTCAAAATGTGCTGTTTGCATTTTAATTTATTTCAAGAAGTTTAAAATTTTCATTTGAAGATTTTCATTTTTATATTTTTAAACAGCAAAAAGCAGTAAAAGAAAAAAAAAGAATATCAGGAATGCTAGAGATGCACTGAACAAAGTGACAGAAATCCAGCAATACTTGCTATATTGCATATTGTTGTCTTCAAACTAGTTGTTCAGATTTCAAGATATAATGGTGCAAAATTGGTCAAAAATTAAAAAGAAAAAAATTCAGTGTTAACTGTTCCTCTTAATAGACCAGTAGAAATCACCAGTACAATTATCCAAGAACATATATATATATATATATA
>NW_004524750.1:2104995-2117352 GCF_000260255.1 Octodon degus
TCATCCCAGTTGTCTCTTTGAAGAGTTTCTTTCCCCTTTACAGTACATATTGTACCTTTTGGATTTTCTTTATATTCCTTTGGTTTGACTGGAGAAATATTTACAGAGACTAATTTTTAAGTTTGGTTATTCTTTCTTTCTTTCTTTCTTCTTCTCCTCCTCCTCCTCCTCCTCTTCCTCCTCCTCTCCTTCCTCCTCTTCCTTCTCCTCCTCTTCCTCCTTCTTTTTTTACGACACTATGGATTGAACCTAAGACCTGGTGGATGCTATTCAAGCCAGTGAGTAACCACCAAACCCAGGTATTAAATCTTCTGCTTGGCATAGTCCATGTTGAGGATTTAATTTCATATTTGTTAGATTTATTGAGTTTTTTATGAAACTGTAATTAACATATGTAGAGAATGTATATATTTTAGAAATTATTACAGTTAAAGGCACATTGTCATTAATGTTCCTCAAAATACTTCCCCTTGCTTCATGGACAGTCTACGACTCCTGTCTTTCTGTAACAGAGCTGGCCATCCTCTGCGGCCATCAGCGGCACTGCTGTCGCTCTCCCACTGTGCCAAATCAATTTGAAATGCTCACCTTGTATGGCCGTTTTGACTTTGGATAAGATGTGGAAGCACCACCTTGCCGGATCTGGGAGGTAATGGGGTGGAGGCACAGGGTCCCACGAGCGCTTTTCTGTTGGATAGCACTCGCAGCAGTAGGCACCACATTTTTGGTCATGCAATGTACACACAGTCATAGAAAAGGACCTACAAAATTTTTTCACAAAGTGATAAAAATGATAGAATAATTCTGCTTGCTGCGATGAGGTGGGCTTTGGTGAGTCTTTGGCAATGTGATTTTTAAGGTAATAGGTTTTAGAATTGAAGCATTCAGCATGTGTGGTGATCACGCTTATAGTCTTTCAGAATATCTAGCTCTTTTCAGAATCTATTATTCATCTTGTACTTTGCTTCATGTTGCTCAGCTCCGTGTACTCTCTTGAATCTCGGTCAGCATTAGAGCCATTATTTTACCTTCTTCAAAGGGCATTTTCTCCACATACTTTTCTTTAGCATTTGTTTCTATTGAAGGCTGTGTTCCTTTGGGGGCACCACATCACCCTGCTTTTTCATTTTTTCTTCCGATCCTACACTCTGATTTCCTAAGAGGACTCATGGCAAATGGCTGCCTCTTAAAACTGTGTCCCGGGGTATCCATTTGGTGGAGAATTTTGGCCTTCCATCCAGCCTTGCACCACAGGTGTCGACAGCCCATAGCTCTCCTTGGGCTGCGCTGAAAGGCCATGAGCACTATGTGTAACAGGGAAGAGCTGACGAAAGCCCAGGTCTTCATGTGCGGTGTAGGCATGGAGAGGTCCTATCAGCCCACAGTGCTCAGCACACACCGTTGTGTGCTGATTCTACCCATAGAGCTGGGTGACTGTTCTGCCAATAGTGCTGATACTGGAACAGTGAGGAGCATCTCCTCCATCACTGCTGCCGGATCTGCAATGCCTGCCAGGCCGCCTAGCATTAGACCTGCACTGGCCATGGATGACGCACGTCCCAGTCCTCGGCTCTGATTGTGGTGTGGTCCCACGCGGGTCCTACAAGGGAGGCGGCAGGGATCCACAGTGCCCCTCAGAGTACCAGCAGGGGCGAGGACACACATGGGGCTTCCTCCCGGCGCAGGCTCTTGGTATTGAGGGAGTCTGGTGCTAGCTTTCAATCAAAGCAGTGGCACAGCCCCACATTCTGTGTGTGTAGGCGGGGGAAGGTGTAACAGGAACCTACAGTACCCTGGCAGCAGCAGTGTAGTGTATGTCAGCTTCTGTTCTCCTGAGGAATGGAAATCTTTGTCATTATGCTGTGTTATCAGTTTTAGCAAAGTGACTACTGTCAAATAAATTTTATTCAATAAATGTCTTTATGGTTATGAACACTCCAGCTGTGCTATGTGTGTTGAAATCCTAATTTGCCACTTCTTATCTATATAACCTGAACAAGTACCTTAACTTTCCTGTTTCAGTAGGAGTATTAACAATGATTGTGTCTTTGTTGCCTTTCTTGTTGTTAAGACAGAGTATCCAACATCCAAACTTGGAAGAGCAAAGGCTTATTTGGGTCACAGTTTGTAGGTGTTTCAATCCATGGTTGATGGCCAGGCTTCACTGCATGGTGCAGCGGCACAGTGGAAGCCATTTGTGGAGGACAGAAGACAGCAAGAGCAAGCAAGCAACCCACGACGTGCTTCTTTCTGTCTCTTCTATTTAGCTGGGCAAGGCAACACTCACACCCTTATTCTACCACCCTTCATCCTGGCACTGCAGCGTGAATCAATCCCAGCGCCACACATTCTGATCCATCCACCTCTGCAAAGCTCCATTTATAACTGGGGGAAGACTTCATTGAACTTGTAGACACAAGTCACAGCACTACATTGATTTTACTAAAAATTAAATGTCTTAACTAGTACAAAGGATGTGAAGTATTTTACATATGAACCTATTCCAGTTGGTATAGTAACAAAAATAGTGATATAATTTTAATAATATGGTTGTATAATCATACATTGAAAGAGTGCTATGTTTTATCTGATTTAAGATATATACATGTGACTTCCTTGAAGTAAACATAAAAAGATTCACTTGTATTATCATAGACAAATACAATCATAATTATATATTTGAGAGAATTATTGCAAAATGCTTCTTTCAATCACTATTTCCAAACTTTAAAAAAATGAGGATAATTTAAAGAAAATTATCTGGATTACATGATTAGTGTATATATGAAGAAAAATCTTATTTGACATTCTTTTATTTAAAAATGGACCGAAAGATGAATGTACACTTACATTTTCTCAAATCACCTCATAACAAATTACATGGATAATTATTTCACTTTTGAATTCTCTGTGCATCATGAAATAGTTATGTGCTGATAAAAGTTCATGTCAATGTGTGGAGGATAGAGCATATGCTCAGTGAACTTAGTAACTGATTGGAAATGGATGTAAGGAGGGTGGCACAAAAGAAGGGGAATGGAATACATGAAGAATTCAGGTCTGTTACGTTTGTGTAGCAGTTCCTCATGATGAATTGCTAACATGTACTAAAACAGAAAGTTAGAGAGAAAGAAAAGAAAGAAAGAAGGAAGGAAGAAAGGAAAGAAAGAAAGAAAGAAAGAAAGAAAGAAAGAAAGAAAGAAAGAAAGAAAGAAAGAGAAAGAAAGAAAAAGATTTTCAGGCAAAATATTGAAAGTTACAATTAGATTCTTTTAGTTATCTATGAAAAACAAATTTTAGGAAGACTATAAACTAGAAAGTATAGAGAACCCCAAATAGTGCTTCTAGCCATCAAGTTTCTCAAAGAGAAAAAAATCTGAGACTAGAAATGCACTTCAAGGCAACACCAACAAAATGTGTACAAAATTAAAATTGAGTTCAGTGTGAGCAATATTTATGGAAACATTTCATGGGCCCCACTCATGTAAACACACAAGCTTGCAAGACTTACGTATGGTGTCCTGTGGCACTGTGCATTGGCTGAAAAAGGAGATAGTTTCAAAGAGAATTCTTCTAAGTGTGACTTGGCCAAGTGGAGTGTGCCCTAAGTTTATGCATAGAAAAACATAAACTTATTATTTCAAAATACTTCTTTCAATGACTATTTCTAAACTTTAAAAAATGAGGATAATGTACAGAAAATTATGTGCATTACATGATTAGTGTATATATGAAGAAAAATCTGGCTGGTGGCCGTTGTGTGGGGGAGGAGGTCTGGAGGAGTTAAAAGGACAGTTAAAGGGAGTGCATTATGTTACAAAGGAGGAGACGGAAAATTCAAAATAAAAGAATGCTGAGGAACTTGCTTAATTTTAAGCATGACTCGGAGATTGGAACCGATATCCAGGAGAAACACTTTCAGTGAAAAAGTCAGGCTACCAGAACATTTCTGCCCCTGGAGCAGGAGTTAGTGACAAATTCCAAGTTTGACCTCACAATTGATGTGTGCTAGTGACTGTCTTGTGCCTCCCATTTTCCTTTGTTTAAACAGAAGCATGTGCCGTGCTCATCATAAAGCCAGTGTCCTCCCTGGGTGCTGTATTCTGAGGTATGAGTGATAAGAATTAGGCTCCTTGTACAGTGGCTTCCAGCTTGTCTCTGTCCAGGCAGACAAACACATTCTTTCACCACAAGGATCGCAAAGTAAGTTTATTTAGAGATACATGTCAAGGGACTGTAGAAATAGCTCCCTGTGGATGCATAAGCCCATTCCACAAGGCTCAAAAGAGGTTCCCAGGATACCTGGAGTCTAAAATACATGCAACCAATCATACCACAAATGAGAACAGGGGAAGAATACCTCAGTGATGCAACTTGGAGCCATCGGCTCAGTGGGATGTGGGTGGCTGTTGTGCGGGGGAGGAGGGCTGGAGCAGAACCTGGCTATTCTGGCCAGCTCCTCCTTATTCCCAGTACATTCTTCTGTTACTCTTTAGAACTATGAGCAAGAAAGCAAAAGTGGTCAGTCAAAGTCTGTCTTCAGAGCTCTCTTACAATTAGAATAAAATGTCCAATTGGTTTGCAGTTTCCAAGATGAAGAGAACCATATTAAAGGAGTGATGCCAAAGGTAATGGGCCAAGGGTTCTATGCCATGTCATGATCCTTTGTACTTGTTCCGGCTGATACTGTAGCTAAGTCAGACTCCGAAGGCTGTGGGGAGAGCATGCTGTAGGTTGAATTGTATCCCGTGAAGTGTATGTTGAATTCCTAATCTCTAGTACCTCAAGAGTGGGGCTGTATTTGAAAACGGTCATGGCATATAAAATAAAGATTGTGCTGGAGGAGTGTAGGTGGATCCTTAATCCATTGTGAGTGACAGGCTTTCAGGACGACAAGGGACACAGAGGGAAAAGATAACTATGTTATGATAGAGACAGAAACTAGAATTGAACATTTTATAAGTCAAGGTTTGTGGTAAGCTCAACACGTTAAAAAAAAAAGCAAGAAAGGATATTGTCCTCCAAGTGTCAGAGAATGTGACCATAACAACAGCTTGACTTCTCCTTTCTAATCTGCAAAATTATGACACAGTAAACTTCTGTTTAAAGCTACCCAGTCTAAGACATGTAATGGTGATTGTCAACAAGACTCGATTAAGAAACGTCTGGAAGAGTAGTAAAGGACACTTCTAGATGTGCCTCAGGGCTTGTGGCAGCACGGCCTGTGTGCCGCATTTGGCCCTGACCCCTTCCCCTGGGGCTTTGTTCCCCTACTCCACTTCCCAACTGTCACTGGGTAAGCTTTGCCTTATCATGTCCTTCTGCCATGATGTTTCTGCCTCAGGGATTACCACGGGCTGGGTCCTCCGAACTGCTAGAGGTATATGGGTATGCACTATCAAGACCCAAGGATGCTGGACACAGAGCACACTGGTTGATTCTAGTCACTAAGAATGCAGACAGGAAAGGCCAGGCTCCTGCGGCTTACATGGGGACTACCAGCCATTGGAATCGTGGCCATGTGTGTTTCACTGTGAACAAAAATGTTTGTACATTGCCTATGTCCTAAAGTCTGTGAGAGGCTGAATTTAAAGGTGGATAGTTTACCTGGAAAATAAAAATGTGCCGTGATTTGCAGTAAGATTCGGGAGCCACAAGCAGAGCCGGCATATGTGAACTTAATTTTCCCCTGAAAATAAATGGTAGAAAGTTTGGTGTCAAGTTGAAGAGGGAATTGTGAGGGCTAAATTTCATCGATCTGATCACCTTGGGGCTCCTGAAGGGCTGCTAAGGCACTTCTGGGTGTGTCTGGTGGATCCCAGGCACATGAGCTTGTGTTGTGCACATAGTTTCTGCTCCCTGCTCCACTTTCTAGCTACCAGTTAACCCAGAAGTTTCGACCCACCACGCTCTTCTGCCACAATACTCCCACCTTGGTGCAGAGTAGCCATGGGCAGGATTACCTGAGACCACGAATCTAACTAGACCTCTCCTCCTGAAGTTGCAAGTGCTGGGTGTGCTGTCCAGTAGTGAGGAGCAGACCATTGCCCAGCTCTAAAGCACTGTGCTAACCAGACCTTGGAAAAGAAAGGAGTATATACCTTTTCTACATGAATGATGTAACTGATTTGTGGCCAGAGGAAGATCTGTGATGCATAAAAAGCTATGTAAACTCTTTGCGTAGCTCTCATCTGGATATGTAGATGACTTAGTCTCCTCTTGACCCTCATGTGATCTTATCACTCTGATGGACCAATGCGATGAAGAGGAAGTGGTTCTACATAACTTGAGGCACTGGGCCTTCAGGGAGCTTTTCTAACGTGTGAACTGGCTCCCTCTGTCTTGCTCACATCGAGTAAGGGGTCAAGATGGAGAACTGAGGTGACTGCACTGAAAGCCTCAGCTAGACTCCACAGTCATTGAGTCTGGTTGCTATAACCTACCAACTTTTGGATGCTTTCTTATACGGCAACAATAAAGCAGACGGGGCCGGGGAGATGGCTCGGTGGAATAAGCGCTTCCCTGGCAAGCGCAAGGGCCCGAGTTCAATCCCCAGGTCCGCCAAAAATAAATAAATAAATAAAGCGGAACATCTGCGTGTATTGACTGCCATCATGTGCCAGTTATTGTGCTGGAAACTTTACCTTCTTTATATCATTTAGTGTTTACAAATATTTGCATTAAATAGTACACTCACTATAGATATAAAAGAGCCACCACGGGGGGGGGGGGGGCTAGGTGAGAAAGTTTTCCAACTGTAGAGGAACTAAGAAAGGAATTCTCTTCAGATAGATTAGACTGCAAATCCTATACCTCTACATTTTAGTGTATTTTTTGTTACTTGGCTGCAGGCATTGGAAAGTCATCAAATTTCTATCAAACTTTCCCTCATTCATAAGACAAGGAAACCTGAGCAAATTGAGTGCCTGATCTATATTTCCTGTTTGTATTGTTGACCTCAAACACATACAACACACCTTCCGAGGTCTGCAATCCGCTACATCATCCACCTTTGTCTATCCATATCTATCATCTGCCCCCCCCCCGTATCTGCATCCATGTCTGGGGCCGAATCTGTATGTGCCTGCACTTCATTTCTGAATCTAGGCCCTGACGGTTCTGTGTCTCTGGCCCCAGCCTCTTTCCCTCGCCCTGATCTCTTGCTTTGTGCTCCACTAACTGGGAGCTAAGCAGTTTCACTCTCCAGTGCCTTGCCGCTACGAACTTTCTGTTACAGAGTGAGCAAGCCACTAACGGAATCCCCTGGAAATTATGAGGCAAATAAACCTTTTTCCTTTAAATTGTGGGAATCAAGTATTATGTCTATCAACAGGAATTGTGACTATAAAGATCACATATTTGCCAGTCCTGTTAGAGGAATCATGTATAATAAAATAATCTATTCTGAACTGAAAGTATAAAAAACTCAGTTATTGATAATTTCTATTAACTGTTTACTTAAAAACCCATCAACTTTCAGTTTGCATTTTCAGCCACCATTGAGCATGAGGATGAGCCACGTCCCTCTTTTCTAGAACAGAGCCACCAGAAATGAAGACATGTCTCAGCTATCAAATACACTCTCATCATCGCGGGAAGACGGTTATGAGGGCAGGTCAAACGGTGGGGTGTGCCACGCAGCCAGCTACAAACTGGTACTAAGGATGTGGCGTTGTTTGTTCTTCCCAGGTGACAGGAACTCACTGAAATATATTCATTAGGGCAGCATTTTTAGGGCAAATCAGTCAGCTTAAAAATTTATTACAGTTTTCAACTGTAGAAATATTAGACGATAGGTATTAAAGGCTAACTTTTTAAGCACCTTGTTCATGCCATAGCTTGGCTCCATATGAAGAGGGAGGGCAGTATTATACTTTGGCCCAAAAAGTTATTGTTTAAAGGAAGAATTAAGTCAGATTACACAGACACACATGCACGCACACACACACTCACACGTAAATTTAGGTATGTGGAAATGTGGGCCGAGATGATGAAGTAGATAATGATATGATTATACACCAGCACAGAACCTTTCACTAATTTTCTACGCTTCTGTGCACACTTACCTCTCCTACCCAGAGCTCTGCTTTCTGTGTACACAGAGACCAACCTCCCCACACCTGGGCAGACCTTCACATGGTCCAGCTTCCAGCTCACCTGTTTATCCTCGGTGTGCACTCTGAGGCTACCCAAACTGCGCTTGGCACTGCCCTTCCAAAGATCACGCCTGACTGCCTGCGGGCGGCCGTGCCATCCTGTCTCCTCGCGTGCAGCTCTCTTCTCTTTTGTGCAAGACAATTAGAACTCAAGTTCCGTACAGCCAGCAGCAAATTTTCTCCCCCATTCTTAATTTTGTCCTTCTCTGAAAATGTCCCTCCTCGGTGGCACTCCTTCCTCCTTGCCCCCATGGCCTTATGCCCAAGCTTTTACTTAGCATCTTTGAATCCTGTCACCCCAAAGAGCTGGTCAGACCTTTCAGAGCAGCAGCGAAGGCTCAGAGCTCTGCGTCATCGTTGCTCTACCAGAAAGCCCTGAGGGCGGTGTGCTCATGATTGCTACTAGATGCTGGTTATTTTAGCACACTTTACTTGTGCACGGATCTCATGTCACACGCAAGTTCTTTGTCACAGTCCTGGCTCAAGGGACGGTTTTTATCTGCAGTGACTATTTATTACTAGAGGCCAAGCAACTACAGACATGGTAGTCCAAAATAAATTTTTAGTAGAATGAGCTATTAAAAGTTAATGAGAAAGTTTGACTAAACAGGTTGAAATTTACAAAACAGCACAACTTGACTGATTTCAACCTAGAGGATCACTGTGTGAAAAAAAATGTCCTGGAACTAGAAATACTGTGTAAACAGACTTTTGATTGGTAGAATTTAGTTTTTATTTTTGAATTGCATTATGCAGGCACTGCCCCAGGGATACCTAAACCCTGGAAGGTCTGTGCCCAATTCAGGCCTAGAGCTGGTAGACAACTTGGTTCCTTCTCTCCTTAAGGCAGTTATTTTCTCCATGAGAGACTTCCCTGAAATAGTTCTTCCTCTGTGCACCAGGTCCGGAGCTGTAAACTCACTCTCATCCTTATTTTTATTTTTTATGTATTACTACAGGGTCTACAGAGTCTCACTATGTAAATCAGACTCGCAGTGATCCTCCTGCTTTCAGCCTCCCAAGCGCCTTCACGCCCAGTCTCAGTCGCTGTCTCAGCTTGCTCTGGGGGCAGGGCCGGCACAGCATGCCGGGGATCTCATCAGTGAGAAGGGACGCAATAGCAGAAGAGAAAGGACCACGGAGACAGTGGCAGGGAGAAACTCACCCACTGATGCTAGCTTCAAAGACATGGGAGGAGTTGGAGCAAAGAGTAGGGGCAGATTCAAGGAGCTGGAAAGGCCAGGAAGCGCGGCCCCGCAGGAGCCCTGCTGCCAGGCTTTTCTCAGGTAAATGAGAACCACTTCCGATTTTTGAATTCTGGAATTTTCTAGATTACACATTTGTTTTGTTTCCAGCAACTAGATTTGTGATATTTATTTATTGATTTATTTACTTATTTATTTATTTTTTCATTCATGTATTTGGTACAGGGTCTTGCTACACAACTCGGACTCACAGTGATCCTCCTGTTTGCAGCCTTCCCAGCGCTGGGATTGCAGGTGCGTGACACCATGCCCGGACTAGTTCGCAGGCTCAGTGCACCCCAAAGACAGAGCCAGCTTGGCATGCAGGACGGGGAATGGAACCCTGGTCTCTGTGCTTGCCAAATCAGGCACTTAGTCCACTGAGCTATCTCTCCAACCCTTGTAATAATCTATACAAAGATCAGAAAAATAGTAAGGTGCTGACTTTATTGATAATCTGAACCGTCTCCTATTGAGAGAAAGGAAAAAGAACTCTATTTTTTCCTTTGGAAAGACACTTCACACATTAGCGTGCTCTACTTGTATACTGGTCCCTCACTCAGCGCAGTACTTTCGATCTTCTCACACACTCCATCTCCCCAGATGTCACATCGTGAGGGCACAGGAGTTGGATTGCAGGAGTTATGCGCTGTATGTGCTGAGCAGCCCGAGACATCGAGGCTTTCCAACTCAGACTCATGATCAATTAGAAGAGGCAATGCAGCTGAAAACCAATTACCAGAAGAAATAAAACAAACATCTGGAATTTCAGAGGAGATTTGTTCTTTATTCTGTACTAAAGTGAATGTAACCCTTTGGCATCTTTTTTTTTTTTTTAACCACTGTAGAATTATTCCTACAATTAACATTATGAGTTACACTTATAAACTATAAAGAGATTATTTAAGGACCTTAAAACCTAGAGAGAAAAAGAATTTTTCAGAGTCTACCTAACGGTCGGCACTGAGCAGGGCCCCCCTGCGTCCATCTCTCACTCTAGGCTTTCTTCTGTCCCTCTCCATCCATTACATTCCAGCGGCGCCAGCCTCTCGCTGTGTCCCGACGCACTGAGCACCTTCCCACCTGGGTGCTTGAACACTTGCAGCTCCTTTTACCAAGAGTTCTTGTCCACAAGTTTCATGCCTGCTTTTGCTCTTACCATGTTACTCAAATGTTACCACTCAGGCCTTCGCTCATGCCGCAGGCATAGAAGAGAGTGTTTCAGGAACATTGCCCTTCTCCTTTCTTAGCGCTTTACGATGAATTGCGGTTGATATCTTTTTTTATTTTTCTACGACCACCTAGTCTTACGCAAGAAACGGTGGAAGCAAGTCTTACCTGTGATACTGGCCCAGGTATTCGCAATATTTAGAATTTACCCAGACACGTGTTAGCCCTGTACAGAAGGAGTTAATGGTTGTAACGTATTCTGGGTACCTCTGACAATGTCATTACACCCAGTGGACTAAGCTGATGAGCAGGGTTCTAAGGGATAGAGACACTCTGGAACACTGAGTTTTCACTGCTAGAAGCCAGTTTGGCATAGGAGTACACAACACAGAGTACAACTAAAGATAAATACGGATTGCAGCTGGCCTTAGGCATTAGATGCAGCTTCCTTATTCCTTCAATTCTAT
This sequence comes from Octodon degus, assembly GCF_000260255.1. Lineage (NCBI taxonomy): Eukaryota > Metazoa > Chordata > Mammalia > Rodentia > Octodontidae > Octodon > Octodon degus. The sequence continues at coordinate 2,116,033 of NW_004524750.1, forward strand.
GTCACATACTGTACATGTCATTTGCTATCAGATATAATGTTATAAGGGGAAGAACTTTCGTGATTTCCTGCGATATCTACTTAGGAATGAGGGATGTCGTCCAGAGGACACTGAACTGGAAACCGGACTGTGTGTGTCTGAGCACAGAGCCTTCCAGGCTGCGCTGGGAGCCCGGCCCTCGGGGACGACGCTAAGGTTCACACTTGGGTTTCACAGAGATCGTTCTGTCTTTATCTCAGGCTGATTTGAAAATAATAACTGCTTTCAAGTTATAAAAATGAAACGTCTTTTCGAAGAGAATTCGTAAAATACAGTTATTTAAGGAGAATAAGCCACGTTGAGGCCTCCACTGCAGTGACAGCGGTGGTCACAGTCCAGTGGCACATCCCGCGCTTTGCATCTGTTTGGAGAGCTGCTCCTTGTGGGCACACACACCGGATCCCAAACTGAGACAAGCACCTGGTCGGTCTTTCTAGGGAAGTAGGTGTGTGAATGAACATACATGACTGATCGCTGGTGACTTTGAGTCTGATATTGAGAAAGTAAGTTGTTTAAAAGACTTATGAAGCTAGGCCCAGCAGTGCACACCAACTCTCAGATGCCAACTCTCAGAAGGCAGATGCAGGAGGATCTCTGCGAATCTAAGGCAGCCTGAACTATGTGGTGACATGAGTGCCTGTCGGAAAACAAACATAAACAAACAAAAAGAAAACAATAGCAGATGTCCCACTTAAAATGTCCTTTATATGTCACTATTTTGCTGTTTTGTTCTAATACCAATACTCTGCCAAAGTTCAAGGCTTTTAATATTACTATGCAAGTTCTATTTAAATACAAAAGATTTCAAATTTCAATTTAGAAAATGTGAAAACCTACTGGAATATGACAAGTAAGCAACAAAGATGAATTCTTCTCACATCATGAGAGAAGTATTTTATTTAAAAATCTTATCTCAGGGGCTGGAGAGATGGCTCAGTGGTCTAAGGCACCTACTTGGAACAAGCTTGGCAAAGCATCAGGGACCGCGGTTTGATCCCCCAGCACCACATGCCAGCCAGCCCCGCCCCCTGGTGGGCTGAGCTGGCCACACACACACACCACACACACTCTCTCTCTCTCTCTAATAAATAAATAAATAAATAAAAATTTAAAAAAAATAAATAAAAATCTTATCTCAGTAGAATCTAAATAGCCATTTAAATGCCTGCTATCCCAGTGCTTGGCAGGAGGACTGAAGTGAGTTCCAGGCCATCCCAGGCTGCATAAATGTGTTGAAGGCCAACCTGAATATATAGCAAGACCCTGTCTCTCTCTCTCTCC
>NW_004524750.1:2117452-2142604 GCF_000260255.1 Octodon degus
CTCTCTCTCTCTCTCTCTCTCTCTCTCTCTCTCTCTCACACACACACACACACACACACGCACACACACACACACACACACACAAATCAGCACTTACAACGTATATTCCTAATAAACACTAATGAAAGTAAACTTCCACAAAATGAAATAGATTATCGTGCAAAACTTACAGCTACCATCAAAGTTAATGGTGAAAAACTTTCTTTCTTCTACAGAGAATATGGGGCTGGGCAAGATTGGCCAGGCCATCCGTCCATTCCAACTGTGCTGGACTGAGGTGCAAGCAATAAGTGGCAGTGGGTCGGAGTCTGGTTCTCCACGGGGCAGCATGACCCCCAAAACAAAGAGGTTCATGTAATCTACCATGCAAAATTATTAGGCTCTAACAAATGCATTTAGTAAGTTTAACCATAAATGGAAACCTGCAAACAAAAAGCAGTTATATTTTTATGAATGAGTGACAGTCAAATGATGAAAAAAATCATAAAGTATGTAGAGACAAATCTAATGTAAATTTTGCAAACTTCCACACTAAAAGCTATGACATTGTATTCAAGAGGTATTAAATAAAATTTAAATTAGTGGAGAAATACACTTACACCGTGTTTTTGGTTTGCTGTACTCAAAATTGCTAGAGTCAAAGTTTTCACACTTGTTTACATATATCATTCAATTGTCAGAAGAAAAACAGAACCCCTTTTTATGTGTGGGGTGTGGTACCGAGGATTGAACCCAGGGCCTCAGTATTACACTACATTCTGAGATTTGAAAGTTTATTTATATGTATTTTTCCACAAAGTCTCATGTAAGTTGTCCAGATTGCTCTCAAACTTATGATCCTACTGCATTACCCTTTTGAGTTGCAGAACATGTTTGTCTTGAAGAAATTGAGAGGCCAATTCTAAACTGTGTATGAAAATATATAGATTTATGTAGCCAAAAAACCTTGAAAACAGAGATCAAAGTTGGAGGATCTATACTAATATTAATATCCTTAAACTGGAATTGAGTATGGCACAGGTAAGAAGAGACAAATATGTAACTGAAATTATTTATAAAATTGTAGGTACTGCAAGTGATCTGTGAACTGTGGTACAGGGTTTCAGGGTAAATCCTGAGGAGATTTGACTGACATTATCAGATATAAGAACTACATTTCTTGTTATATAGGTCTTGCTTTATCTTGGTCTTAACCTTCCCACAGAAAAGTATGAAAACCAAGCATAAAAAGTAAAGCCACATTAATATGCTGAACTGTAAAAAGCTCAAATCAACAACTTTGGGCATTGCCAGTCTTACAGAAAACCCACTGCTATTATGGACTACTGGACTCTATTGGGAGATTCTGCTGAATTCAAGCACCTACAGTATTTAAATGACAATGGAATGCCCTTCTCTGAAAAAACTAACCAAAAAAGTAGGATAGAAATGAATGACACTTTTATATCTGTATACTCAAAATAGTTAGGATAGATATACAGATCCTTTCTCATAATTCAAGGAATAGAGATGTTTGTTATAATAGTGTTTGGGCAGGATATCATGTCTACATCTTGTACAATGAATAACCACTAAGACAACAATATGCAATGTATTAATTATTGAAAATGTGCCAGTAATTGGTTGTAAAATTGTCTCATTGTTTCTCAATAAAATTATTTAAAAATTGTAGGCACTAATCAATTCATTTTTCATGAAGGTGTCAAAATGATTCTATGAGGAAAAGGAAATCTCTTTAACAAATGTCGCTGGAACAGCGCGCTGCATGTCATATACACAGGACATCTGTCTTGCACGAGGCATAAAATTAATTCAGATGAATCCATGACCTAAATGGATGAGTAAAAATTATTAATTTTTGGGAAATAGACAAAAAGGAACACATTTATGATGTGTGGCTAAAAAAATCTTAATGGAAGAAAGCAGAAAGTAATAACTAAAGGAAAAATTGATGATGTCTTAACTATTATTTAAAAGTTTCTGCTTACTAAAAAAAGTAAAATATAACTAAGAATAGGATAGACCAACCAAAGTTTAGGTGAAAATATTCACAATTCATACAACCGGCACAGAACTCATTTGTAGAAAGCACAAAAAACTACTATGAGTAAACAATAAGAAGACAAATATCTAACTACGGCTAGTAAAGGACTCAACTCTTCACAAGCCGTGATTTACCAATGTCAATAATCAGATGAAAAAGCACTCAGCATAATTTGTTATGTTAGAAGTGCAGAGTCAAATAACACCGACATGTCACCACATACCCAGAAGTATTGCTAACACTCCAGCAAAGGTGTGGAATAACTGGCGCTCACATGTGGAACCAGCAGACAGGGACTAAAATAATTATATTGGAAAATATTTTGGCAATTTCTAATAAAATTAAAGATGCACTAATGTTATGAATCAGGATTCCACTCTCAGCTGTTTACCGAAGAGAAATAGAAACAGATCCACAAAAACAAGTTTAACTTTTGTTTATAGAAACATTGTAGAGAAAAATGAACAAAGGCATAAAATTCTGATTTATCTGTATAAGGAAGCCGCACAACCAGGGACACGTACAGCAAGATGGAGAATATCAACACTATCCTGCAGCTGGAAGGAATCCAGGCCCAGAAATGCACATAGATTCACTTCATCTAAACTTTGAAATAGGTAATGTGAACCTGTGATGCCAGAAATACCGATGGAAACCTCGGGACGCAGGACAGGAATTGCACTAGAAGGTGCAGGGCGGACTCAAGGGTCAGGGTGGAATTCCACACCTCAGTAGGGTAGCTGCATGCACCAGATTTCACCGGACTTCAGACCTGCCATGAGTGCATTTCACTATATTTAAGTTACACTTCAATTTACAAAAAAGTAAAAATTACATGGAAAGGGCAGTATTTCAGGAGAAGTGGCTCTCTTCCTATCCAGTACTTTTGAAGATATATAATTTAATTATAGATTTTAAGTGATTGAATTCAAGATATTCAATAATATAGAGTTGAACAACAATAGAGTTTAAGCAGTTGAATTTAATACTTGCATCTGTAACAGGAATGATTTGAATGCCATTAACAGGCAGCTAAGGAGTTTCTTAACAATAAAGCAGAGGTGCTTATTCCAGGGCTGCTTCAGTGTGAAACTCTCTGTACTTTCTAAGACATGATGAGCATTCTCCAGCAGCACAGTAAGGAAGAAAGATCTGAAGGAACATTTTTTATAGGAGTCCTTGTTTGATAAAAACAGGGAAATCCCAAGAGCGGGAAACTTAGGCCAGAGATACAGCTCAGCAGCACCAGCACCTTGCCTGGCAAGTGCAGGGTCCTGAGTGTGAGTCCTAGCACAAAACAAAACAAAAAACACTGTCAGAGAAGTTAACATACTTACCTTCTCATGGGCTGGATCTTCGCCTAACCTATGGGCAGTGGTTCATGGATAATTGCCTCACCTAGGAGCAGTTTCCCATTTGGCAGCTAGGTTTAACCTGCCAGCGGAGTCATCCTTCTGGGCCTGGGATGGGGCTTTGTTCTTGAGAGCAGGCATCCTCACAACATCCGTGCCATCAGGGTTCGTTGTATAAAGAAGAGTTTGAATGGGGCAATGATCGCTTTCCTTCATTTTCCGCTAAATGGAATGATTTCCTCCCAACCTAGCTTACCTGCATGTGTAGGCCATGGAAGAACGAAGCTACTTATGAAGAGGTCTCAATATTTGATGCACAGGCTAGGGGTGTTGATAGTCAAACAATGGGTAGGACTTCACAGCAAAAACAAAAAAAATGTTGATGGTTTTTATGAGATCAAATCTGTATCTTTGGACTTTTGGTTTTCATGTATTACCACGGCATAATGATCTTGGGCTTTTTATAAAGGTTCTCATAGTCAAACTTTAGCTGCTACTGCTTAGCTTCACATTGGAGGGAAAAATAAGGCCAGCTCTATTTCAGCACTGTGCAGCCATTAGGGAAGGACACACAAGAGTTCGGCAGGCACAGTGAAGGGCCCAGCCGAGCGGTGCAGCTGGTGGGATGGCTCAGCCAAGCCCGCAGCAGCCTTGCTCAGCCTTCAGCTCTGGAGCACCACGTGTGTCCCCCAGATCAACAGCTTCTAACATTATTCCATAACTTTGGGGGTATTTTTCATGGTCCGCTCGTGAAGTGCACAGTCAGTGTGGGCCTCGTAAGGAACAACCGAACAGAGTGCAGGCCCCGGCCTCACTGGCACACGGTCAGCGAGTAGAATCTTGGGCCCTCTGACACTACGGTGCTCCCGGCATGCAGCTATTCTGGGAGAGTACTGCCGGTGACCTGCAGGGTGAGCACCTGCGATGGGCCACATGGCTTTTAGTAAGCAGATGTGTAAGGTTTTTTAATTAATTATTAAGCATGGCTCGCTTTGCTCTTTCCCAAAATAATTTAATGCATGAAAATATTAAAGCAAGTTGTGCTAGTTAAATTCATTAACTATATTGCATTTTATGTGTGGTGCAGGACAATTTCTTTTCACTCAGTGTAGCCCGGGTGGACAAAAAGTTAAACATCCTTGTTGCATCGAAATGACAAAGCTCCTCAGCTGTGGCGCCGCCGCCCTGCAGGCCTTTACGGCGGGCGTGGTGGCAGTTGAACTCACGGGGAGGGCTGTGCATGTGGGCACCGGCAGGGGCAAGCGGCGCACCGCAAGAACATGCTTTCTGCTTCCTGTGCACTGACAGGCACACAAGTACTGTGTTTGGAGATTGAGAAGCCAGGTCACTCAGCGCATGACTTGTGGGTCACAGAGCCTCGTGGTAAAGCCTCAGCGCCAGGCCTAAGTCACAGGTACATGTGGCTGAATGGCGGCCCCAGCTCCAGCATAGTCAGAGATGAGGAGAGACAGCTGAAAGAATAAGTCTTCTCTTTAACAGAGCTTCCTCTCCACACGAGAATGGCTAATTCTCAAGCAATCAGGGCGTGCATTTTAAGATGGCAGAGCTGGTGAGCGGTGTGCCTGTGTTCTCAGAGGGCACATGCTTTGCCAGGGTGTGGCGTTGAGAAGTAGAAGAACGTGTCCTTATTCCTAATGACACAAAACAGTGATAGAAATAAAACGGTATTAAAAATAATAAAAAATTTCACTAAACAAAGTAATAGGAACTTAATAGTGGTTGCTGCATTACCTGATGTATTCTTCAGATTAGTGGTTCAGGTTACTAGATATGAATGTGCAAGATTCGTAGGAGCAAAAGGCATCTCAGGCCCCTAGCCCACCAAAAAGAAGTCCAGGACACAAGGCATAGAGGAGTGGAATTCTCACAGCTGAAATTTCTGAGATGACAGCAACTGAAGTAAAGAAATAATTCCATCAGGCTATGGAGGAGATCAGATCAGAAATAATCTCTCAAGTAAAAAAGGAAATGTCAACAATCATGAAAGAATGGCTCAACACATCTCAGGAAGACAGATACAAAAAATAGGAGGGAAAAGGAAGATGATGGAAACATTGAATGAACAATACAGGAAAACTAACACATGAAACAGGTTCAAACAGATATCCAGGATATTAAGAATTCCATCGAAAGCTGGCAAAATCAAAGAATGAAACAGAAGATAGAATTCCAGATCTTAAAGATAGCATTGCGTCTAGTGAACATGAAAGGAATCATCTCTCAGCAATAACGAGACAATGCACTAGCTGCAAGGTGATGCAAAGAAAAATAACGTAAGATTAAAATATATCAATGAGGGCCGGCCAAATAGCTCAGCTGATAAAAGCACCTGCAAGCAGGTACAGGGACCGGGTGTTTGATCCCTGGGCCTGCTGTGCCAGCCCCACCCCCACAGGGCACACTGAGATGACTAGTAAGGCTGGACATGATGGCACAGGCCTGTAATCCCAGCACTTGGGAGGCTGTAAACAGGAGAATCAGTATGAGTCCGATCCAATAGTGAGACCCTGAACACCCTGTAGACTCTTCCCTAAAATACAGAAAAAAAGTGTATCAATGAAATAGCTGCAGTTAACAAAAAAGACATAAAAAGAGTGTTGTCAGAAGTGGTAGCAGAAAATTTCCCAAGCATGGGAAAATAATCTGATATACAGACATATGAGGCATGTAGAACTCTAGCTAGCCATAATCAAAACAAGTCTTCACCCAGACACATAGCAATCAAGATTCCAGAAACTGAGCAACAGAACAATATTGAAAGTTGCTAGACCAAAGAGATCAGCTATAATGCTAAGTCCATCAGAATCTCAGCAGATCACCAAAACAAGCAGAGCTTGGAGTGAGAGATTCAAGGTCTGAAAGACAGCAACTTTCAACCCAGATTGAGGTATCATGTAAAACTATCTAACAAAATTAATGGATAGATTAGATACTTCCATAACTGAGAACAACGGAAGAAATTCATGATAACCAAACCAGCCCTACGAAGAGTACTGACAGATATTTTCAAAAGAGACAAAGACCACCACAACTTCAAAATCAGGAGAAGAGAACCACCAAGTAGAAGAATGTGTCTTGAAGGACAGAGCCAAAGGTCTTCTGTTGCTCAAGGTAGTTGTCAGTCAACTGTAGCTGTCTTAGCTATTTTCCCTGAGAATGGCACATAATGCCCTACACCAACAAATTAGAAGAAGAAAGGTTTGCCTTGGCTCACAGTGTGTAGAGATTTCAACCCATACCCTGCTGGCTCCAAGGAAGGAGAGCCAGAGGGGTGTGGCTGAAGGCAGCTGCTCAAGTCGTGGAGCCCAGGGCCTCTTGCTCCAGAACCTCAGGACCCCAAGGCCTTAGGACAGTAGGGCTTCATGCCCTAGCACCCATGGCTTCAGTATCCCACAACCCCATGGGACCATTTTGGAACCAAGGTTCCCAAAAATCCCAAGGTCATAGCTCCTTAGCACTCCAGACTCAAAATCCAAGGACCCCGCAACTCCTGGGTCCTGGGGCTCAGGTATCTACTGCTCTTGGAAGCTAGGACCCATGCCCTCTGCCCACTGCACAGCCAGCTCTGCTAGGGGTCCTCTAAGACACCCCCCCACCCATATCTCCTTCAGTGGGATCCTGCAAGACCTTGCCCACCCTGCCTTTTAACTTTATTTTATTTTAAAGAGAAAAAAATTCAAAAAAGATAATAGAAGGCTAACAATTGTTAGTACATTGTAATATTGTTATCTTTAAATTAGTTACTCAAAGTACCAGGTACTGGTATTTGTGCAAACAATATTACCACAAAATTTCTTTTTAATGAACTGAGAGAAATTAGTAGTGTAACCATCTTCACTGTCATATATATATATATATATATATATATATATATATATATATATATCACTGAGTATGATGTTTTCAAATCTTCTGGGAAAACATTGAGAAGGGGAATAGCTGGGTTAAATGGGACCGCCAAACAGTTTTCTGAGGAATCTCCATGCTGACTTCCACAGTGGTTGTACCCGTCTGCACTCCCACAAACAGCAGAGAAGGTTGCATTTTCCTCACAACACACCCAGCATTTGTTACTGTGGATTTCTTGGTAATAGCCATTCTTTCTGTGAAGAGATACCACCTCAGTATTTATTTAATTTGCATCTCTTGAATGGCCAGTGATGTTGAATTTTTTTCATATATTTGTCATTTATATTTCTTTATCTGAGAATTATGTATTCATCTCAGATGCCCGTTTTGGAATTGGGTCTTTAAATTTGGGAGGGCTGATAGTTTTGAGTTCTTTATATGTTCTCCCTAGTAATCTTTTTCTGAGAAACAGATGGCAACCACTGTGGGTTTTTCTCTTTACTCTGTTGACGTTTTCTCTTGCTGTGCAAAAGCTTTGTAATAAGATATCACAGTTGTTGATTCTTCATGATAGCCTCTGTGCAATCAGGCTTTTATTCATATAGTCTTTGCCTACACCACTGCCTGCAAGAGTTGTATCTATTCTGTCTTCCAGCAGACTTAATGTTTCTATTTTGATATTTATATACTTGATCCATTTGGAATTAGTTTTGAGCATGGTAAAAGATATGGGTCAATTTCTAATCTTTGGCATGTGTGGAGCCAATTTTTTCTAACACCATTTATTAAAAAGGCTGTCTTTCTTCCAGTGAACGTGTGTGCACTTTTGTCAGTGGTAATGTGACAGCTCTGAGTGTGTCAGAGCTGTTTCTGCATCTCGTCTTCTAATCCTATTCCAGTGAACTTCAGGGTTTCTTTCCCAGTACCACACTGGTTTTTTTTAATCACTGTAGCTTCATAGAATAATTTCCCATCAGGAATTGTGATGCTCGCTGCCTTGCCTTTCTTGCCCAGAAATGCTTTTGCTATTCTTGGTCTCTTCTGGTTTCAAATGCATTTTAGGGTTGTTTTCTTGAGTTCTGTAAGAGAGGCTATTGGAATTTTCATCAGAATGGCATTAAATCTACATAGCACATCTGGAACTATGGTCATTTTCACTGTAATGGTTCTGCCTACCCTAGAGTGAGGGATGTCTTTAAACTTTCTGATGTCTGCTTCAGTCCTTTTTCAGAGTATTGTGGTTTTTCAGTGCAGAGGTCTTTTAATCCTTTGTTGGGTTGGTTCCTGGTATCTCATTGGGATACCAGCTATTGGGAAAGGTGTTGTTTCCCTAATTTCTCTCTGGCTTTTCCTTAAGTGACCTTGTTGTTCATGTACAAGAAGGCTACTGACTTTGAGTGTTGACTTTTAATCCAACTGCAATGCTGACTTTGCTTATTAAATCTTGCAGATTTTAATGGTGTTTTGGGGCCTTCTATGTACATTATGATGTCACCTGAAAAATAATGACAATTTCACTTCTTCCTTTCCCATGGTTATTTATTTTTTTTCCTTTCTCTTTCTCTCGCATACTTGGTATTCAGGACTATGTTAACAAAGAGTGGAGACAGTAGAAATCTTTGTCTGGTTCCTGATTTTAGAGAGAAAGCTTTCTGGTTTTGTCCATTCAGTAAGGTGTTGGCTATTGGTTTGTCACAGATGACTTTTATTGGATTGAGATGAAGACCATCTCTTCCAGTTTTCTCTAGGATTTGTATCATGATGGGATGCTGGACTTTGTCAAAAGCTTTTTCTACTTCTATTGAGATGATGATATGATTGTTGTGTTGGCTCTATTCATATGTGTGTTACATTGATAGATTTGCATATGCTGACCCATCTTTGCAGCCCTGGGATGAAGCCCACTTGGCCATTTTGTAATCTTCTTGATGATCTCCTGCATTCTGTTTGCCAGTGTCTTTTTTTTCCCTCAGTACCAGGGGTCAAACTCAGGATTTTGCACTTGCCAGGCAGGCGCTTGTGCTGCTGAGCTAGCTCACTAGCCCCTTATTGAGGATTTTTGCTTCCATGCTCATTAGGGAGATTGGCTTATAATTCTCTTTTTCAGTTGGGTTGTTCTCTGGTTTTGGTATCAGGGCAATGCTTGCCCCCAGGAGTGAATTTGGGGGTATTGCTTCCCTTTCAATTTCATTAAAGAACTTGAGAAGCAATGGTATTAGTTCTCCTCTAAATGTCTTGCAGAATTGAACAGTGAGTCCATGAGGAGGCGCCTCCTGCAGCTCAGGAAAATGGTGCTGCTGAGCATAGTGGGTCCAGGCCTGGGCACCGTCTTCCCCTGTCAGGCTGGCAACTGTAAGACCAGTGCCTAAAATGTCGTGAATGTCTTTTTGATTATTTTGCTGTTTGAAACCAATAGATCAGTGGCCTGGAATTGCAGACTGTGACCCTAAGAACGTGTGCAGCTTCTTGGAACGCTGAAGCACTCCTGTTCCACACACCAAAATTTTCTTGGAAAAGAGTTCAGGTTTTAATTGTAGAATGTGAGATATTGGACTTTCAACTGAAAGAGGCAGCACACTTCCACTCCAAGTACTAAGGTGGTTGATTTTTATACTTGGGGTGAGGAAGATATTTTTCCTCATAAATACCACTTTTTAATTCATATTTGCATTATATTACATTTTAAAAATTTATACATAAGCAACAAGCTTTCTTGTAAGCTGCTGGAGAAAGAAATTTTATTGTCTAAATAAAATGAAAAAGGTACAATAGATACTGTGAAATGGAAAGACTGCACAAAGGGAAGAAACTGGGATGAAAGAAAGGAGAAAAATGTGTGTGTGTGTGTATATATATATATATATATATATATATATATATATATATATATATATAGAGAGAGAGAGAGAGAGAGAGAGAGAGAAAGACATCTTGGATAATTATACTGCTGATTCGTACTGGTCTATTGAACAGAACAGTTAATACTTAATTTCTTTGTTATTTTTAATTTTTTGACCAATTTTTCATGCTTATGTCTGATAGTCAGGACAACTAATTTGCCGACAACACTATGCAATGTAACAACCATTGTTGAATTTCTATGATTTTAATGAAGCTTTGTATCATTTCTTTTTTTAAATTTTTTATTCATTTTAATGAGAAAAAGGATAAAATAACAATGAAACAGTTTCAAAACAGGTTAGTAGAACAGTTTCAATAATTAGTACATTGCATATTGTTGTCTTCATAGTAGTTATTCAGAGGACAAGATGCAGACATGATATCTTGTCTAAACACTATTAGTAAAAATCTTTCTTCTAAGATATTTGGACTGGGATGAAGTATAAAAAGATCCCTTAAGGACAGCTTCTCTAACAGTAATGGAGCACCCATCTCTGACCAAACAAAATAAAAAAAGGGGATATAAATAAAGGACTGTTTTGTATTTTTCTAACATTTCTTTTCTTTTTTTGTTGTATTTTAGGGCAGGGTCTACAGGGTGTTCAGGGTCTCACTGCTGGATCAGAATCATAGTGACCCGCCTGTCCACAGCCTCCCAAGAGCTGGGATTCCAGGCGCGCACCACCACGCTCAGTCTCCATTGCCGCCTTGGCGTGCTCCAGGGCTGGGGCCAGCACCGCAGGACTGGGTCACACCCCTGGCCCCTGCACCTGCTTACAGGGGCTTTTAATCTGCTGAGCTATTTGGCCAGCCCTCTAATATTTCTTTTTAAACTAGATTTATTTTTTTGAAATAAGTCCATGAGCTAGAGATAATTTATTTTCTAGGTCTTATTTTTTTGACAGTAAGTGAAAATGTCAGCATTGCTCTGAGAACAGGTGTGCACATTTACATAAAATAAATTATTCATTTGCTAATATTGTGGAATTGTTTTGTAGCACACGAGAGTAAAAGAAATCCAAAATAATCTCCATCCTTTGCATTGTGTGCTTTAGCATTAAGAAAGAGTTTTCTTTGGAAAATACGTATCAATTGTGCTCGCCTCTGTCCTGAGGGACTATGGTAAGTAACAGAAGAAAATCCAATAAAAAGTCCTAGAATTTGTTTTGGGTTTTGTTATCATCTTTAGCTAATTATATGCAGGCTTTGGTGTCTGAGCACAGGCCAGGCAGCTGGGTCCACTAGGTGGAATCCGTTACTTAGCCCTCCCACCGAGCACCTCCGGCGCTGTCCTTCTTTCTGCCCTTCAGGCACGCCATGTTGTCCCCGAGGGTACCTCCTCCCAGGCCAGGGGAGACCCCGGCAAGCACAGCTCTGTGGAACCCCCTCCAGCGCGACACGCCCACTGGCTGCTGCCCCGCTCCTGCACAGCATCAGTGCCTACCGTTCTTCCCCGGGACCTGCGTGTCTATGTGATGCCGGACTTGGGCCTTTTTACATTTCTGTACAGAAGTCAGAAGCGCTGCTTATCATTTTTCAATCTTAATGATTTTCTTTCCCTCTCTTGTTCAGATTAGGCAACTTTTATTATTCATCTTCCAATGCGTCAACATGCTCACTTTACAATTGTGCTCATTCTGTGAATATTGTTTTAAAGTATTTCTTCCTAGAGTTCTAAAATAATTACTATTTTTAATAGCTCATTTCTCTGCAGAGCCTGTTTGTTTCAGGAGCTTTTGCCTTTTGTTCTTCAGAATCATGAAGATAAATATTTTAAAGTCTTGTTCTCTTCCTTCTGAAATCTGGGAAAACTTGGTGTGCCTTCCGTTAATATCCTTTTCCTGTGAGATTTTGTTAGGCTTTCTGGTTTCTTGATGAATTTCTGAATGTGTCCCAGATACTGGATATTGTATTATGCAGTGCGTATAGTGCTTGAATCTTAGGGAGAATGTACTAGTTCTTCTTTTACTAAGCAGTTGCCTTAGTTAACTTCAGGCCAGAAGTTTCAAATGGTATTCTGCAGGTTTGGTTCCACCCTTAGCTGTTTCCAAAACTTTTTCAGTGTTAATTTGTTTCTGTCTCAAAATATATGCAATCCAGAAGCCAGATTTAGGCTGGAATTATAATCTATTCCACAGTTCTGTTCCTAAACCTTCGTTCATGTTTTTTTTATGCATTTAGTACAGTCTTCAGCATTTCACTGTATAGATCTGACTCAGCGATGCTCCTGCTTGCAGTCTCCCAAGTGCCGAGATTACAGGTGCGCACCACCACGCACAGTCTCAATCGCTGTCTCAGCGTGCCCTGGTGTCAGGGCCAGCACAGCATGCTGGGGATGCAACCCCTGCCACTGTTCTCTGGCCAAGCAGGCGCTTTAGTCTGAGGAGCTATCTGGCCCGCCCTATTCATATTTGAAAGCTTAGATCCATGCAAATACAGCTCAGGGTGTAAGTCTGTGACTTCATTCACGGAGCCTTTGCGCAAGTTCCCTCTTCTTTGCTCCTTTCTGAACTGTTTCATTTTTTTTTTTTTTAACTGTTTCATTTTTTCAGTCCCTCTCACTTTTTAGTTCCTTCTATAGAAAAGTGGAGATTTTTCTCCCCAAAACTCTATCGTGAATGCTCCATGATACGAGCTGCAGGAAGGAGAAAGCACAGCGATACTTCTCGTGCAGCTGTGGTTCCCCTTCCGGGGCCTCCGACTCAGAGCAGGGACGCTCAGCTGTCCTTGCCCGCACTCCTCCCACCCTTCTGAGACCACACCTCGAGCTCAGGCAGAGAACTCGGGAAAGGAAAGCCCAGCCTCAGCACCGTGCTGCTTCCCGTGGAGCCTCAGGCTCTTCTCCAGTCCGTCTGCTGTCATTTGCGTTTTGGGGTCTTTGGGTGGCTGTGTGTGTGTGTGCAACAGAGTAGTGTGTGTTTACTCTATGTTAGTTATGTCCAAGGTAAGCTGCTACGAAAAGGGCCAGGAGATGGCTCAGTAGAGTAAGTGCTTCCCTGGCAAGCGCAAGCGCCTGACTTTAATCCCTGGTTCTGCAAAAAAAAAAAAAAAAAAAAAAAAAAGTGTAGACATTTTCTCTTATATTTATCCTGCTTGACACTAGCCATGAAGTCTCTGTCCTCTGAACTGAAAAGGAGTTCAGCTTAACAGTATCTCATCCCGCTTGTTTAGAATAGTAATTCTATTTCTCACGGGTGAGGCTGTCTCTGCTGAAGGAGTACGTTTTCTGGAGAGGAATGCAGGTGTCCACACTCGCTGGGCCCTTATGCTTTCCTATTTCCTTCATATTATCAGGGTCAAAGAAACCCGAGAAAGGAAAGGAATGGTTTCAAAGTCAGTGGCACGTGGTACCTAGGGATCAGCTCCCAACGCCGCCTACCTTAGGCTCTGTGTAAGTGAATGCTTACCCCTGTTCTACGAGAAAGACAAAATAAAGAAAAGAAAAGGAATGCCTTTGAGGCCTGGCAAACACCCAGACAGGAAGGGCCCACCCCCGCCGCAAATCCTGATCCTGAACAGCACACGGGCACCAGAGCGCTTGGTCAGCCAGAAACTGGACTCAGCGCCACCTTCCTACTGTCCTTTCACTTGTGTGACACAAAGGCTTTCTTCCAAAGCCAAATTCTATATCACTAAAAATGTAGCTTTTGCTATTTGATAAGGTCAGTCAAATTCCCTCAGGATTTACCCTGGAACCATGTATAGCCCTTTGCAGATCCTCTGTCAGTGCAGCCATGTGCATGAGTCACAGCCATTGCTTGGCCAATCTGCTTTCTGTGAAAGCCTGAGGGAATGTTTTCTCTCCAGGTGACTCTCCCCAGGCACACTCTACATCATCGATCACTTTCCTCTGTGGCCCCGTAATCTCCTTGATCAGAAAATTTGGGACACCACTGAGTTATAGGACGTCACAGCACAGGTTCTCTTACGTGCTGAGTTCTCAGTGACCTTGAAGGGTTAGGCCAAAATATTGGCTATCTAGCTGTCTAATTTTTGGTCTGCAAACTTTAGTTGTTAGTTCAATGAGAAGAAAGGTATATACTAATATTGCTTAGACAAGATATCACGTCTGCATCTTGTCTTCTGAATAACTACAATGAAGACAACAGACAACAATGTGTGATATATTAATTATTATAATTGCCCTTCTAACCTGTTCTAAAACAGTTTCATTGCTGTTTTATATTTTTCTCATTAAAATGAATAATAAAGTAAAATAAAATGTAAAAATAAATTTAAATATAAAAAAACAAATTCTAGATGTTAGTATTCTGAGAATTATTTCTTTCATAATACTCCAGTTTTTACTCCAGTGTCAATAGTTTTTTTTTTTTTTTTTTTTTTTGCGTAAGCAGGGATTGAACTCAGGCCCTTGCACTTGCCAGGGAAGCGCTTATTCCACTGAGCCATCTCCCTGGCCCCTCAATACAGGTTTATTGTCCTATTTCCTGCATGCTTTGCAAAAGTGAAGTAAAATATGTTTTTTCTTATCTTTTACGTTTCTGGAGGGGCTTTTTGCAAAGCTAGAATTCGAATACAGAATTCTTATTTCCAGAATCATTTATCCTTCCATCATGCTATGTCGATAAAAACTAGGAATCATTCTTCCAGGCACCTCCTCATGACTAAAGCCTAATTTACTCTTTGGAGTAAGGTTCTGATTCCACGAAGCCACTTCTTCCGCCTGCGTGAATGCTCGCAGACAGAAGCAAATCATGCCCTAAATTTTCTGTGACTGGCTGTGCGACTCTGGATCAGTCATTGGACATCTCCAAACCTCACTTCCTGCCTCTGTCTCTGCAGGATGAGCCAGTCTCTCTTGAGAGCTGCGCAGTCCGCCAGGCGCAGCTGTGCAGAGGTGGGTTGCTGCTGTGCTTATAAGAACCAGCCTTTGTTATGCTGAATAAATACATTTCACTTACTGGACCACAGAACTTGGGGAGTCCAGGCACGATTTGCACATGAATTCTTCCAAAGGGACACAGATCTAGCCGATGTGACCAGAGCACTGGGCTTTAATGAAGAATCACTTTTAAAGGGCGATATGTTGGAAGGCTACGTGGACAGAAGAGGAAGCTCAGGGCCCCGTACAGCAGGAAAGTCTCAGTGGTCTGCTTGGCTTTGGCTGCCTATCTTCTTAGCACAGCAAGGGACAGAGACATCGGCACTTTGAAGAGCACAGCGTCTGGGGTTGCACTGTGCAGCAGGATCGGGGATTGTCCTCACTCTGTGGCGGGCTGAAGAGGACTTCTCCAAAGAAACACACTACTTTGGTGTTAATAAGAAGAGCATTAAATTCTCACTTCTCCTCTGCCTTTGTCATCTCATTCTCTGTGCTGACTTGCTTTACTTTGGCGACCTACTTTCAGGCAGTTGATATGCGGAGGCCACCCGGGCTGAGACGAGCGCTGTCCTCTGCGCGGGTAGCAGGCCGGGGTGCACCTCCCACACCTCCCGCACCTGCCGCACCTCCCGCACCTGCCGCACCTCCCACACCTCCCGCAGCTCCCGCACCTGCCGCACCTGCCGAACCTCCCACACCTCCCGCACCTGCCGCACCTGCCGCACCTCCCGCACCTGCCGCACCTCCCACACCTCCCGCACCTCCCGCACCTGCCGCACCTGCCGCACCTCCCGCACCTCCCGCACCTGCCGCACCTCCCACACCTCCCGCACCTTCCGCACCTTCCGCACCTTCCGCACCTCCCGCACCTCCCGCACCTGCCGCACCTGCCGCACCTCCCGCACCTGCCGCACCTCCCGCACCTCCTGCACCTCGCACACCTCCCGCACCTCCCGCACCTCCTGCACGCCGCTTGTCTGCAGTGCTGAGCGCAGCGCAGCTGCTTCCGTTCTTGGGTGTTCATTTTCAGACGCGGGGCTCCATTCTAGCTCTGGGTGCTGCCGCTCATCCCTAAATTGCAAGTGAAAGTGCCGAAGGCTTCTTGCTCTGAGATGACTTCTTTTGCGGATCCTTCAGCTTCAGACGCAGTAGTGTCTCTCACGACGCATTCGATCTTTCGGAGAAGTGTCTTAATTCTGCTTCTAGTAACCAGCGAAAAGAGCATTGCCAGGCCGGAGGGAGGGCCCTGGATACAGCAATCTGCTGCAGACTCTGCTCTGTGGTTGTTGTCTGGAGGACCTCTCAGGAGGGCCAGGAGGGCGACGCGGCTACGAGCGCGGGAGGGCAGCGGCCGTCCTCCCCCAGGCGGCTGGCTGCGGGCCACAGGCGGGCTGGCCGCCTTCCCGCCCCCAGCGCCTGGCCCAGCGCCCCGACATCCGCCCGCCTGCCTGCTGGCTGCCCTTCTGGGCTGCTCCGCCGCCGCCGCCGCCTGTTAGCCCAGAAGCAGGCCCTGCAGCCCTCCGTCCCCGCGAGGGGCCCGCAGAGCTCGCTCCGGGGAGGCGCCTCGTTCCTGCCCGGCCTCGCCGGGTCGCGCCGCCTGGAGAGGTCGGGCGGGCCACTCACGTTGGTCGTCGCTCGCGTTCTTATTTTTAACCCACGGATTCATTGTGGGGAGACCCGTTTCCATGGCAACGAAGCAGGCCACGGGGGAGCAGGCTCAGGGAGAGCAGCGAAGCCCAGGGGTGCGCTGGGCTCCGCCCCACGCGCGGGGCTCCAGACGGGTCCGGGCTGCGAGGGCGCGCAGGCCTTCCGTGGTCCGCGAATTGCTAGGTCGCTTCGTGGTGTCCTTCCATGGCAGGGACAGAGAATGCATTTCCCGTCTCAGAAGCTTTTGTTTCACCTCTTTGGAAAAATAATCCGCCTTCGGGAAATCCGCGAGGGCGAGAGCCGCCCCGTGCTCGGCCCGAGGGCTGCGCGTCTCCGGCTGGTTTGTCGGTCACAGCCAGCCGCCTAACTAAGGACCGGGCAGTTGCCAAGTGCTAGTTTACTGACTGACTAGGTCGGAGGGCCTTTCCTTCCCCGACGCCTGCAGTCACTACAGGCTTAGTGGCTGGTATAGTCTGCTGTAGCAGACTGCTGTGCCATCACAGAAGGCTGCAGGGGGGTGCTTTAAACGACGGAAAAGTATTTTTCTCAGTTCTAGAGGCCTGAGAGTCACAGTTAGGGCCGCGAGGACGCAGGTCTTCATAAGGCCTCCCTTCTCTGCGTGCTCTGCTGGACGAAAACAAAGCTCTCTACAGACGACCGCGTGTCGCCTCGCCGCGCGCTGCGACAGGCAAAGAAGCTCTCGCTCCCTCTCCGTACAGAGCAGAAGGATGCAATTACATATCATATACCACAATAGCATAGCATAGAATTACGATTATTCTATCTATCATCTATCATGTATCTATCATCGATCTGTCTTCCTGATAATGGAGGCAGAAGGATCCAGTCCAGGTCTGCATGCTAGAGAACAGGGAAAGCTGGTTAGATAATCCAGTCTGGCCCCAAATTTGCAATTCACAGTTCCGGTTCCAGCTAAGAGGCAGAGAACAAGGAGGAGGAGGCCAGGCGCGGTGTAAGCCCGGATCTGAAGGCCTAGGAACCTGGAGCCCTGCATGTGGGAGAAGCAGATGTCTTAGAGTTTTAGTTCAAGCAGAGAAAGGTGGTTCACGCGTCTTCAAACTTTGGATCCTCTCAGGACCTTCAGCAGATGAAGCGACAGGAACTCACACAGCCAGAGGCCACCTGCTTCGCTGGGTTCACTAATCCACACACTGTGTCTCAGGCAGTGTCTCTTAGTCCTGTCCAACTACTCATCAAATTAACCACCACAGTTTCCCACGCCACTAGGTTGGAGTTTGAGCCTGCACAGAGGCCCCTTTTTCACTTACTTTCACCATTTCTCCTAAGCCCAAGCTCCGAATGTAGTCACAGTGAGACTTCCTTCAACACTCGCCAATAGAGTTTTGGGGGAAACACTGCTCAGACCACGCGGCCGGACCTGAGCTTATGCCCTAACGTGGGCTCAGCCCTTCCTGCAGGAGCTACCTTGTCACTGCAGGCTCCGCTTTCCTCTGCTGCCACCAGATGTTGTGGCTTCATGAGGCAGCCTTGTGGCTTTTGTTGGACTCCACAGGTTCTTTCTTTTTCTTCTAGTTTAACCTTCAAGAAAATAAAATACTTTCCAAGTTTATTTTTTCTGTGCATCAAAAATTCATGTGCAGGATGACAACCACAGAAATGGCTGAACAATCACAGAAGCCCTTACTGATGCGTGAACACGCACTACAGTCCACACCAGCACTGGACTTCCATATTCTTTTTCTCTGTGGTGTTTATTTTTGTCCATCTCAAACACTTCACTGCTGGCAAACTCTGGCTTTTGATAACCTTCCTTCACAGAAAAGTTATATTTGTCAGCAAGGGCTCTCTTTAATGTTTAAAATCATTTTTTATTACTGTGTACAAGGGAGTCAACTGGAGATGACATTTCTTAATAAACTCTCCTTAGCAAATGCTATTTTTATCCCTGTGAAAAAGCCCTCCTTTTCCCATTTTTCTTCTTCAAATACCTACTGGCATTTCTTTGAAAATGCTGGGTTACACAGAAATTGGATGGAAGGAATTTTTTTATTCCTCCTGCTTTTAATGTTATATTTAATAAGAAGAACATCATTGCATATTCTTCCCTTTCTCCTCAATTTTGGTTTAAATTCTTTTTCTGTAATTGATTTTTTAAGTTTTCACTGAACTTGCAAATGAATGCAAAAATCTGTTAAAAGAAACTTTTAGCTTATTAATTCACTGCCATCTCGGCTGGTTATTTCTGAAGGACTAAGAAAGTTGCGTTAGCTGTGAAGCAGGTGTATGGCCAGGCCACCTGAGTGCCGAGAGGGAAGTCCGCGGTGACTAGCATTCCACTGGAAACGGCCGCTCCAGGCTGCCTCCCTGCATGAATGAGACCATCGTGTTGACTAGGCTTTGGCGCAGGAGGAGTCTTTTCCTGCCGCTTTACCCCGAGTGAATTTCATACCAGGCCTGGGCCTTTATATAGAGAGATTTGCATTTTTCTGATTCACTCGTAGTACAGCCAAGAGCACTTATGACAAACATGACCAGGTAAAGGCAGTAATGGAAAACCCCTCACTTGGTTGTGCTGATTCACTTTCTGCTCATACAGATCTGTTTGGTTCTGAGGCAGCACCAAGGCCCAGCTTATCTCTTGCAGTGTTGGCAGAAAAGTGTTCTGTACTTGTAAGCCTAAATGCCTTGAATATCCCCAGCACCACATACCGCACGGCCTCATCCCTGGACGCACTGAGCCGGCCACCGAGACCCAGAATGGTGGCGCACGCCTACGATCCCAGAACTCAGGAGGCTGAAAACGGGAAGATCACTGAGTCTGAGCTGCATAGTGAGATCCTGTACAAAGGCATTATGAAATAAATTAATAAATATGATGAGTATATGCTCATGTCCCTAAAGATGATGGAGAAATGAAGTCAAATTGATGATTGCTTCTGCCTTCCTGTATTAGTCACCAGAAAAAACTGAAAAATTATTATAGTGGAATGAGATGACTAAAGGGAGAAAGATGAATTAAAAAGGTTTTATGATAATTACATACACAAGAAATCAGAGGAGTAATCCAGGACTCAGAGAGCCTGAGGCAAGACCCCAGGTGTGAGCTCAGTCTGGACAACTCAGCAGCATAGTGAGATATGAATCTAAATTTAATAAATGGAATAAACAAAAGGTTGATGATGCAGCGAAGTGTGAAGGCCCTGACCAAAGGATGACGTTCACTTTTTCCAATTCAAACTGTCTTTCTAGCATAGAGATGTTTGTGTTGCTCTCTGCAGACAAACAGCTGAGGCAGAGGTGTGTGTCCAGGGCCCAGTGAGCAGCAGACGCACAGAGGACATGGTGGCACGGCTGTGCCGCACTGAGCTGGTGGAGAGGCCGAGATGCTAGAGGAAACGTGAGCATCCTGCTAGGTGCACTCTGAGGACCTGCGAGGCGTTGCAGTAGTAACAGGGTGCACAGAGAGGAGGAGACGGCAGAAAGCTCTTTCGGATGGGTGGAGCTCGTTGAATTTAAACCAACCAGGGCAGGGAACTGGCAGGCCCCTGGCAGTGGGGGAGGGGAGGCGAGGACAGAGTGGGTCTGGGGCAGAAGCTCAGTGCTTTGAGCGGGGAGGGAAACACCCAGTTCCAGAGTGCAAATCATATTTCCTTCAAATCCTTTCTGGCCAGAGTGCAAACTTAATGTTTCTGGATTTTAATTTAGGTTGGATCCCTGGACTCTGTTTCAGAGAAGTTATAAAAATTGCCTTTGTGCCAGCTGACAGTTTTTGTTGTTCTCTGCTACTTTGAATATATTAAGAATATGGTAAATGCCTATTTACACAAATTTCATTTTCACATAATACACAATCAAGAAAGAGAAAGCATGTTTAAGGAGACCCCCAAACCTTATGCAAGGTTCAGTGAAAAGAAGAATTGCTTTTAACTGCTCGATCAATCTTGCATGCCTGTATCTCGTAATCTGACAACAAATCTGATGAAACAATATGTGATGCAACAACCACTGTTAATTTTCTATTCTTGTTTTGACATTCTGTACTGTTTTTATTGTTCTATGTTGCTTTATTCCTGTCTTTGTTCTCACTGTTTGTTTTGTTTATTTTCCCCTTTAAAACAAAAGAAATTTAAAACAACAAAGCTCTGGGGCAAAGGGAGGCCCAGGTGAGGATGACAGGATGATGGCGGCTCAGAAGAGCTGCCCTGGAGCCGCCTCACATGGGGCTGCAGGCTCTTGGGTGACAGTTCAGAGCATCGCTATGGGAAGGCTCTAGCTCCTGGAAGAGCTCTGTGTCTGAGAATGAAACTACTCTTGATTAGTAGCATAAGGATTCTGTGACGTTCAGGAACTTCCCCTAGAAAAGGTTGGCTCTAGAGCGAGGCTATGAAACGGAACACGGTTACATGAAGACGCAGGAAGATCTGTGTGAAGTGGAGGAGCATATGCTGTGTAATACTCGGCTCCAACTTCTCAGGTGTTTATCAGCTTTTGACCTTAACTCCTGTGAGATCTTTTATTTTTTAATCAAAAAGACCTTCCAGAGTGCTTGAGTTCTGTCCAGCATGTTTCTTTGTTTCTGCTGCCCTGGGGGTTAAATGTATGACTCCACAGGAGCTCGAGGAGTGCCTCACCCTGAGCTACAGCGCCGCCGCGTGACTTCTGCGGCTCTCCATGTTGATCACTCCAAGAAAACGACAACAGAGAGAACGAGCAGGGCGGCGAGCTCAAGCACCCTCGCGGGTCCTAATCTAACCCACTGGTGAATGAGGCGTCCGTGGTGTCAGGGATGTCTCTTACTCTGTCGGTCTCATAGTTTGTTCTCTCTTGTTTGTTGATCCATTTGTCGATCTCTTATTTTGTCCTGATTCTGAAGTTCATTTGAGCCATAGCCCTGAAGTTCAAATTAAAAGCCCCATTTTCCTTTTAGACTCTATCACAAACATGTAGGACCCTAAAGCAAGCAGGCAAGCAGGAGGTGCTGCATGACACACCTCCTCTTGGTTTTTGGACTTTAGCACATAAAGGAAATCTTTCATTTCTTTGAGTACAACCAAAAATAAATAGACTCCATTGGGAATTTTTGACAAATTTCTCAAGAAGAAAGGATCTAAGCTTTAGGAAAGTATACTGAGCCATAATAGCTTACAAACAGGAGACAGAAGACTGGGTAATGACCAAGTGAAAAACGAAGCCAGAAAAAGCCTAGGGTGGTAAAGGGGGACCTTCTTCCCTTCTGAAGATAGGATCCTTGTCCATTCTGAAAACGTGTGAGACAGCTCTAAACTAATGACTTCTGGGAGTTGCTGAGGTCCGGCAGCTCTTTGGATAGGTATGTCACCTCATGCAAGCCACGCCTTCTCAACTGTACCCCAAAATCTAAAACCAGAACTGTGACTACTGGCTGAAATGGTAGGACAGGAGAAGGCAAAGGAAGACACGTCAAGCTCACGGCAGAGCTGTACACACATGCCTATCTCTGCAGTCAGATGCAATGTTTACTTCATTCTGAGGTCTGCAGAACAGAAGGAATGAAGTTCTTATGTCAGTAATAAGTGTTTGTGATAATTACTTTTGATTTTGCTTGCTCTGAGAGGTAGCATCTTGGGTGGAAGGGGTTAGCAGTTTGCTAGTGAGAACACAGTTTCTAGCAGTTGTCTCGTGCTTTTAGCTTCCTATATTACAGAAAGGTACATAGTTTCACAGTATACCACATATCTTGTCTAGAAATGCATCTCTATCCAAGGTCCAGATGGCAGGAGGATGTCTTAGAAAATCAAACTGTGGGTAGGGAATATAAGTTTTCACCAAAATGGTATACTGGAACTCTCAATAATAAGAATAAGCTACAAATCTACAAGGAATGTGAAGTATTCCCTTGTTGGATGGTTCAGAAACTCTGGGAGACTATACATATTCTCTTCTACTATGCCAAAGGGAGCCATGTTTTCCACAGAGCAGAAGTCTGTCTTACCTTTAATGATCAGATTTCTATCACAAGCCCCACCCTGGTACTGTCCAGGGTTCTGGGCTATCCCTGAGGGCTGGGTGGTGCAGGGAACTTTGGACTCGTTCCCTGGCCTCTGCCTGCCCTAAGCCCAATCCTAGTCCATGCCACAGGCCACCAGCCCACGTCCATGCTCAATATGCACCCAGAACTAGTAGCCTGCAACCCAGACCCCGACACCGCTGCCGATTTCCTGGACCCCTTTTTGTCTGTAGCTGTATGGACAAATAAACCAAGAGAAACTGGAGCCAACTCTCTTCAGCTCCCACCCACCCAAAGTGAATTCCTAATGGTTTAGATGCCATGAATAATTCTAGTGATTCCCAGTCAATGGAGCTAAGGCTAATTATTTTACAATCCATATTAGGATTTAAAAAATGTATACCTGGTTGAGTTACATAACATTTTCATGTCTAATCTATCTCACTTATCTATGAAATTTTAGCAATCAGTGAACTCTTCCTAAATTATTGCATTTACAATGTGCTTCCAACTTTTTTCTATGAAAATTAACAAGTTTTAATAGTGAAGTCAAATTCATACAACAAAAATTGTGTTTACTGTCCATTTCATTGACGATGATAACCACATGGTAGCATTTTGCATATAGATCTCTGGAAGAACTGAATGCTTCCACCTTGACAGTCCTAAATATACTGAAACTGCTGCTCACACCCACCAATTACTCAGAATGTGGCTTTCACACACGTGGCCATCAGAGTAGCCACATGAGCAGATATAGAAGCCAAGACGGCAGGAGTCAGCAAGTGAGCGAGCTAAGCTGAGTCAGGCCTGCGAGTCTCACCTCTTCCTCCTGAGAGAAAGGCCTTGGAACCAGAAGTGCCACACACAGTGGGTGTGTGTGAGGCTCCCGATGTCGCTGAGCTTAACTCTGGTGTCTGTCTCCTCTCTTTTGTTAAAGAATAAAGGCAGCCCTGGTTCATGCATTTGTGTCCTGGGAACCCATCCCTCTGTGATTCAGATGAATGCATTAAAGAGTAAAAACCATTTATTAGACTAGCGGAGCATCCCACTCCTCAGGGATTCATGCCTGTCCTGGATAAGGGCAACATTTCCATAAATAAGGGGAGTTTTGTATTTTTCCATTAATGCAACTAATCCAAAGTTTAAAGACATGTGAATGCCAGAATCCCACTACTGTTACTATAGTGATTTAGGTTGAATGTCATTGTGTGCTGAAGCCTACAACGTAATTGAGCAAGTGTGTGCCTCATTTGATGGTGTGGTCCTGGCTCTTTAAATATCAATGGCCACAGATTTGAAGTGTAAAGTAATTGTTAGGAAATACATAGTCATTAAGAATAACAGATACAAAGAAAGAGTAACATACAAAATTGCAAATTTCTTATTTTCAAACTTATATGTTTGAATGTAGAATAAATTATTAATTTTAAAATCACAATTAGGATTCTCTTGGAGATCAGAGGATTCCTTTCTTTGTCGGGAGAGGAGAATTTACTTTAAGAATACCTTTATCTAGGTGAACTAAATCAGGCTCACGTGTGTAAATTGCATTGTCTCCCTGGTGTGAGAAGCTGAAAGAGAAAATAAGGAGCAAGACATACAATAAATGGCATAAAATGGGGGAAATTGCTCAAAATAAAAGAGCTAGGGTGTGGGAGGGAGAAGGCAAGGGAGGGGAGCGAAAGAAAGAAGGAAAAGGGTGAAAAGGAGACAAATCCTTGTACACAGAGAGGGAAAGTGGGTTGAAGGGAGGAAAGGAGATTGCGAGAAGGAGGAGTCACGGGACACCGCGTACCGGCGCGAGTCCCTTGTCATGAATGTGGCATTATGTGTACCTAACATGTGCCAGTAAGCTTGATCGTAAAGAACGAGATAAAAATATAAAGCCACAAAACCAAAAGGGAAAGAACACCTGTTTTATTTTTTCCAGTGCTATTTCTGCCTGGGGTTTTCTCGTAGTCAGGGAAAATACTTCTATACTCTATGTTTGATGACATTTTCATATATCTGTATTGGTGAGAAGCTGACTGTGCTCCAGAGGAGATACGTCTGGACTCTTTACGTACGGGGTTGCAAACGAGACACTTTAGCCTTGTTTGGCTTCAGGCCTCCTACTGGGTCCTCTGCTCTTGCAGGGACTGACTCGGTAAGCGCTGAAATATGTGACAAAGAACGAATGAGCCAGAGACGGGAAGAAGTGAGCTAATGCGGGTGTCTGGGTTTGTGAGGGCAGCCGCGAGGACGCGGACTCCTCACACGCTCACTGCCGACCACAGCCCCGCGCAGCCAGCTTGCACCTCCGCGCGGCCTCGTGCATCCCAGCTAGTCTCTCCGAAACAGCCCTGTTTGCAGGTGAAGGCTGCGCAGGAGGGCAGGCGTGGGGAGGGCAGCGCAGGAGGGCAGGCGTGGGGCAGGCTGTGCAGGAGGGCAGGCGTGGGGCGGGCAGCGCAGGAGGGCAGGCGTGGGGCGGGCAGCGCAGGAGGGCAGGCGTGGGGCGGGCAGCGCAGGAGGGCAGGCGTGGGGC
>NW_004524750.1:2145439-2147939 GCF_000260255.1 Octodon degus
GCAGGCGTGGGGCGGGCAGCGCACGCAGGAGGGCAGGCGTGGGGCGGGCTGCGCAGGAGGGCAGGCGTGGGAAGGGCTGCAGCCGCCAGCGAGCGAGAGTGCAAGAGCTCAGCGCGGTTCAAGCTCCGCTAGCTTTCAGCGCCTGCTGGCTGTATTTCAACATTGTATCATTTTCTCCACGTGGGACCTATTTAACCTATATAAGACATGGTAATATTGGTTAAATTGCTTTCATTTTATGTATAAGACTTTGAGACACAGAAAAAGTCAAGACAGTTTAGCAAAATCAAATAGGTACATTAAGGAACATGCATTTTTGATAAAATATTTACTCCATGTCGCCATTCCTTGCAAAGGACCACATCTTCTCCCGCAACAAACACATGAATCCATTTTTCTAAGACTTTTACATCTTTCATATCTTTAAAATAAACTTTCTCTGTTCCGATGGAAGGTCGTGCTTTCCTTGTGCCCAATAAAACTTCTGGTACGTCCATTCATTTTGACCTACAGCCATGGAAGTGCTTGGGAAAGTAAGGTATTCCTAAACGCCTTCCTTATTTTAAAAGACCAATAAAATAGTATATTATTTAATAGTGATTAAGTATACTTTGTTTTAAATTGCAAATACGAAACTATCTGCCTTGTCCTCTCCCTGGGATTGCTTGTTGGTTTACTTTGACGTCTAATATATTTATGCTCTCAAGGTAATTATAGAGTGCACACTGAATTATTGGCCTGTGTTTGGCTTGTGTCAAATATTTAAACTATTTGTAACACCCAGTGCTAATGACAGTGCGGGAAAATGAGCGCTGGGACTCTGCTTATGAAGATATAGACGGGCACCATGCTTCTGCAGCTACCTTGCGGACACGCGTCCTTGACACAACCGCATCCTGGGGCCAGGAGCTCTTAGCAGCTATGAAGACGTCTGTCAGCGTCGCTTATAGCGCTGACCGCCTTGTCCTGCAAAGCACAGTAAGAATTGTTACAGTACGTGTGTGGCATATTCCGTTGTGAAGACCTAGCACATATTTATTTACAGTGAAAAGGTTAATGATATAGAATTGAAGTTAATGTCAAAACAGAGTGTATTTATTCAATCTTCTGACATATAAATATGGAAAGATCATTAAGATGTTCTTTAAAATATTCATACTTGTTTGATCTGGGTAGTAGCATCAAACTCCTTATTTGTATACCTTTAAAAATATAATAATCTTGCAATGGGAATATACAGACTTACATTCCTTTGCTCAAAATCAATATGAGCAAATGCATTTTAGAATTAGAACGTTTTAAAATTTGGGGACGATTGTGTGGTGTGCGCACATTGCGTTAGGCCGCGCACGCCCTGGGGTGTGCGGCAGCCTTCAGCAAGCCGGCACACTGACATTTCCGGGCAGGTGTGTGGCTGTCCACAAAAGCATTGCCGATGTATTTGTTTGTGCACCCAGGTAAGGCCAGATTTTCTTACAAAGTGGGATAACAAAATCTCAGATTTTAGTGATTGGTACGCTAAGAAATTTTAGAGAAGAAATTGTATATCTGTATAAATTTTATACTAAGAGAAGTTTATGCCATAAAGATATATTGATGAAAACCAGCGAACCTTGTCGCTGCAGCTTTGGACCACTCAGCTACCTCCTGCATGGATGCCGGAGTACTGCATGCTGTCTGTTCCTGTGTGAAAAGGAATTTCATTTAGGACACTTCTTTCTTTTCTCTGGGTGTGTGTAGTGTGAAAAGTGATACAAAAGCAAATTTTTAATAAAATATTGCTCAGGGCAAGTTAATTCAGCTTTTGGTGATTGCATTGTTTGAAATGGAGACTTGGAGAGATTCAATTAGATATGGACTATTAAAAAGCAGGCACAATGAGCGATTTTAAGCAATTGCTTTCTCCAGTGGCTTGCCAACCAGTTGGGCCCCACAAGGACATGGTACTTCAGGCTCTTCCCTGGTGAACTGCCCTTATCCTGAGACTCTGCAGCAGACTGAGGCTAAGATGGCTTGCGGTGGGTAGACTAATCCGTCATGTAATGGAGAGAGAGCTTTGGAACAGCCGCACACTCAGTCTGTGGTACAAACACTGCTGGTTTCCTGTAGCAAGATTCACAGTGATTATCAGGACCAAAAGAGAAGCAGGATAAAGTAAGAAAAATTACTGGCGGTCAGAAAGAAAGCATCTGCAATGGTGCCTCTAGGAACAACAGGATGACTTCTAAAAAGGTTAATATTGAAAAGAAGCCAAAGTATTTTGAACTAGGATGATAATGATGACTAGAAGTCATCTTAGAAATGAAAAAGATCCTACTCTTCCCACAGTCAAGGATGTAAAACTACAAAGATCCCAAATTACAGAGCAATAAGAAGCAGCTATTTTGCCTTTTTGAGATTCAGAATATAGACGCTGGAAAATAACAACTTGAGAAATAATAATAAAGGAGAACAATATGACCAGGAATCAGGAAGGGACCACAGGGTAATTAGCACAGAG
>NW_004524750.1:2150439-2153610 GCF_000260255.1 Octodon degus
TGGAGGAGAAGGCAAAGAAGGAGAAGGAGAAGGAGGAGGAGGAGGAGGAGGAGAAGGAGAAGGAGAAGGAGAAGAAGAAGAGGAATCTTCCATACTGGGAGTTGAACTCAGGACCTTGCCCTACCTCGCAGACTCTTGTGCTGCACAGCTATTTGCTAGCTTAGCAAAGAATTAGAGTCCTTGAAAAAGTTTCCAACAGAAATCATAAAAAATATTCTGAAGGATAATAAAATAATATTCTGAATGTACGGACAGCAAAGAAGATCAAAGAAAGAACAGAATTTCAGAGTTAGAAGATACAATTATTTCAAAGATTGAGAGCAACAAGAGCATATGAAAAATGGAGACATCGATTTCTAAGTCATGCAGAGAAGACTAACTCAGGATGAACTGGAAGTACTTCAAAATTGGAAGGCAGCACAAATGCCATAAGAAGAAAAATAATAGCAGAAAGCATTATAGATATAGAGAAAGCAAGAAACTCACAAACAAGCAAGGCCTAAATAGTCACAATTAAAAGAAAAACTCTTCATATATGTAGTCAAACACAGAAGTCCAAGACAGGAAAAAAATCTTAAATGCTATTAGGGAAAAATCAACAAATTGGTTAAAAATATAAACCCAGTAGCACAACAGTAGATATCTCAACACAAACCTTAACAGCCAGAAGGGCTTGGAACAAAGTATTTCAAGCCTTAAAAGATGAATTTCATGTCAGACTTATCTATCTTGTAGAATTTTCTACCAAAATTAATAAAGCAATATGGTATTACCAGACAGGTTGCCACAAGAAATTCATGATCAGCAAAGCAGCATTACAAAAGTTCTCCAGGATGTCCTAGACATAGACAATGAACCCAAAAGCCCAAACAGGGATATAATAAATATTATGTCACCTGATGGAGTGAGGCTCACAGAGTGAGCAGTTATGCAGATTGGAAAAAAAATAGACAGGTCAGCAAAGTGAAAATAATGCAAAATCAGGAGCAAGCCAACAACTTTCAGTAATAACTCTCTATGTAAATAGTCTCAGATTCAAAATCCAAAGACAAAGAATGACGGAACGGATGAAGAAACAAACCCCAACAATATGCAGCATGAAAAAACAACACATTTAGTTAAAAAATCAATTAGTAGGTTAAATATCAACTGATGGAAAATAATACTCTATGCAATAGAAACACAGATAAAGCCCGCAGTAGGTATGCTAATTTTAGATAAAGTAAATTTCACGTTGAAGCCGGGGAGATGGCTCAATGGAATAAGCGCTTCTCTGGCAAGTGCAAGGGCTTGAGTTCAATCCCCGGTTCCGAAAAAAAAAAAAACAAACAAAAAAAAATCACGTTGAAACTGATTAAAGAGGCAAAGGTCATTCCACATTGAAGGAATGTGTGCTTTAGCAGGAAGAGGTAATGGTGACGGGGTATGCTCAGCAAGCACCAGCATGCCCCTGTAATGAAACAAACACTAATGGACAGGAAAACATTAGCCAAACACTAGCATAATAATAAGGGAGAACCTTAAAATCTCACTGTTACAAAGAGATTACCTGGAAAAAACAACAACAAGGAAGCATCAGCATTGACAAAGTCTTCAAGTAACTGGACTTTGTAGATATCTACAGAAAGTCTCGCCCCACAACGTAACATGCATTCTCAGCAGGAGCGGGATTTTCTCCAAAGTAGATCAAAAGCACATCAAACCCAAAGCATGCTTCAACAAATGAAAACAAAATCTAATTTTTTCCATTAAATTATCTATAATAATCAATGAGAAAAGAAACAGAAAAAATTATTCAAACACATGGATATAAAACAGTACTATTAAATAACAAATAGGTTACAGAAAAAAAATCAAGGAGGAGCTTAGTTCCTGGACTCAAATGATAACCTTGGTATGAAAACTGAAATACACAGAACACAGTGAAAGGTGCCTAAGTGAGAAGTTTATAGCTGTGAATATCCACATCAAAAAAGAGAGTGTGTTCAGATATTTAACCTAATTACGTACTGCAAAGCCCTTAAAAACTAGAAAAATCTAAATACAAAGCTAGCACAAAGCATAAAATGATAAAGATCAAAGTAGAACTTAATGAAGTGGAAACAAAAACAGCAACAACAACAAAAAGCCAATGAACAGTGTTGGTTATCTGAAAGAATAAACACATTTGCAGGACATGTAGTCAGTCATGTCCATAAAAGGGCTATAGAGGAACTAGTGCTAACATTCCTCAAGCTGTTTAATAAACTCATAAGTAAGCAAGAGTCCCAGAGTCACTTGTGGAAGCCAGCATTACTTTGACTCCAAAATCAGAAAAGTATTCAACCAAAATATGAAAACTGCAGTCCAATAATCTAATAAACATAAATACAAAAATCCTCAACAAGACACTGGCAAATAGAATGCAACAAATCATCTAAAAGATCACAAACTATGACCAAGTAGGATTCATTCTGTGGATGCAAGGATGTTTTGACATGTGAAAACCAATGAATGTAATACAGCACATAACCAGAAGCGTGGTTAAGCACATGAGCATCTCAACAGGTGCAGAAGAAGCCATCCTTTCATGGGGTGACCATGATGAAGATATGCACAGAAGGATTTTATCTCAATCTCACGGAATCCATTTATAACAAAACAATGCACAACACACTTATTGAATGGAGACAAGCTGAAATTTTCACTCTAAAACAAAGAGCAAAACAAAGTTGTCTACTATCACTAGTCCTATACAATTCTCAAAATATTAGCCAGAACAACAATTCAAGAAAGAGACAAAAGGTATAGGAAGTGAAGTAGTTAAATAATCATTCTTTGCAAATGACAAATCCTCTCCATAGATGTCCTAAAAGATTCCACTAGGAGGTTCTGAGAATTAACAACTAAATTCAATAGTCCAGAAGAATGATTTTCTTTTTTTGTTGGCTCAGGCTGCCTTAAGGGCGGGGGGGGGGGGGTCTGGTATGGCAGGTGGAAGAGAAGACTGAACTGCAGTATCCTGCACCTGCCTGCATTTGCATGAGCAGGCCCTTAAACAAATGAGCTAACTGTCAGGCCCCTAAATGTTTCTCTTTTCTTTTCTTTTCTTTTCTTTTCTTTTCTTTTCTTTTCTTTCTTTCTTTCTTTCTTTCTTTCTTTCTTTCTTTCTTTCTTTCTTTCTTTCTTCTT
>NW_004524750.1:2155005-2181538 GCF_000260255.1 Octodon degus
GAGAGAGAGAGAGAGAGAGAGAGAGAGAGAGAGAGACAGAGACAGAGAGACAGAGAGACAGAGAGACAGAGAGACAGACTGGGGTAAAGTCAGCCTCTTTAAGAAAATGTGCTGGAAAAACTGGCTATACACACATGGAAGACTTAGCCTAGATCTGTGTCTCCAACCTTGTGCTAATGTGAGATCAAAATGGAGAAATGATCTAAATATTAAAGCAGAGGCACAGTCTGATGGAAAACAAAATGAGTAAAATTCTTGAAGGTATAGACATAGGTAAATATTTTCTGAACAGAGTCTCAGTTATACAAGAAATGATACCAAGAACCAACAAGCAGGCTCATTTCTAATTGAAAAGTCTAAGTACAGCAAAGGAAACAACAATGAGAAGAGACACTCTACATACTGAGAAAATTTTATTGCCAGTTCTTCCTTGGACAAAGGACTAATGTGTAGAATATTATCATCAGGTTTAAAGAACTGAAAAATTTAGACCTCTCTAAATTAAAAGACGCAATCAAAAACTGTCCAGTTAAACTGAGGAGACACTTTTCAGCAGAAGAGCAAATGGAAAATGCATGCAATAAAGAGCTGAATATAACTAGTCACTTAAGAGATGCAAACCAAAGCAACACTGCGATGCTATCAGTCCAGAAAAAGGCATCAAGAAGTCCAATAATAACAAATGCTGGTGAGGTTGCTTTGAAGAAAAGTACTTTTCGTCTTTGTTGGTGGGCATGTAATCTAGTACAAGTGCCCTGAAATTCATTGTGGAGATTTCCTGAGATGGACATTCTTTGAAACACTGAAAGTAAAAGCTGGATAAGATTCAGCTGTTTCCCTTCCAGGTGGCTTCCCCAAAGAGAGAAGGACCCCATATTACCGTGATACATGCGTGCTTGTGTGTATAGCAAAAATAAGGCTTTTCATGAAGAGAAGTTCCTCCATAAGAGATGAACCCGGAAGCTGGCTGTGCATCCACTCACAGAGGAATGGATAAAGAAAGCGTCATTTGTATACAGAGGCCCAGTACTGTGCCTTAGAGAAGGACAAACTCAAGTCATCAGTAGAAAGATGGATGCATCCTTAGACCATCTATCTAGTGAGATCAATTAGAAATGCAAACAAATATTTCATGAATTCTCTTATATGAAAAATACAAAGTATACAAGAACAAAATTAAAAGACAGGGAAGGCAAGATGGCTAGCTCAGCAGTCTAAAGTGCCTGCTTAGGCAAGCTAGGCAAGTGCTCAGGGACAGCGGTTCGATCTCTGGCAACACATGTCATTCCAGCCCTTCCCCCAGGGTGGGCTGAGCTGGCCAAAAAGATGCTTCATGTACCTGTGTTAACTCCCTGTGGCTTATATAATCATCACATATGTGTTGGTTACCTTTCTTTCATAGCTAAGACAAAATACCTGATACCCAAATTAAGGAAGAAAAGGCTTGTGTAGCTCACAGTTAGTGAAGGTTTCAGTCCATACTCCACTGGCTCAAAGGAAGAGCAGCACATGGCAGAGAGCAGCAGGTCATGGAGCCTGAAGCATGCAAAAACAACAGAAACAAAAAGAGGAGGAGAGAAAACCTCCTTTCCTTCCTTATATTGTAAGCTGGCTACCCCCACTACAGTGAGTGTACCACGCACATCATCTCCCTGCCCGGGCACAGGGTGAAGATGTTTACAAGTGACGTCCTTGGGCCCTTGTTAAGTTGCTTACTTAACCTTCTATTCTTCTCAAATTTATACAATGTGCTTATCATTTCATAATTTGAAGTTTCTAGTACAGGTTTAACAATCCTTAATAACCAGTATTAATTCCATCAACATGATATTACACTTAAAGCATAACATCCACCCGAAGACTCATGCAGCTCCCTCTGCCCTTTGCCTAAAGGCAGCTATTCCTCTCTACGGGTTGTCAAAGTCCTAGCAGGTTCAGCATTGCTGAAAAGCCCAAGTCCTAAGTCTCCAGTATGGAAGGCAAACTGTTAGCTGCAAGCCACAGTAGAAATGAAAAGTTAGTTAAGCTTTTCTAGCACTCAATGGTACAGGATAAACATTTTCATTCCAAAAGCTACAAACACGGAGATACAAAGGACTGAGAACAAAGTAAGTCCAAAATCCAGCAAGGAAAGCCTTAAGGCAATTCGTGCCAAGTTCTGCACTCCAAAGGACCTGACTGTCCCCACCCCTGTGGCACTGCTGGTGGCTATAGCTCCCAGGGCTTCTCTCTTAGGCCCACTTTGTTCTCTCCTTGCAGGTTTCCTTAGATCACCCATGTTTCTGGCTTTTTCAAACTTCAGGGTTCTCTGCTGCCCCTTGGGCTTCACATGCTGCCTTCTTAGGGGCACACTGCCTGGCTACCCAAGCCTTCTGTAATCGGTGCTGAAGCCTTCTTAACCCCAAAGCTTTTGCATTCTGCATGCACCTAAAACCAGCAGCATGAGGATGATGCCAAGGACTGCTGCCAGCTGCAGCAGTGGCCAGGCTTTCTTCTCTTTCCCCTGTAGGAGCTCAACTGCTGTCTAGCTGGGCACTCTGAATCTAATTCTAAGGACACACTTTCTCTGTTGCCAGCGTTCTGGAACATGGCAACCTACAGCTTTCACCTGAAAGCAGTCTTTCACCTTTGCAGTTTGGAGGCTGCAAAGGGTGGAAATCTGCTTCTTCTTGTCATGCGCTTGGGCCATCTTTTCTGGTCTCCTGTTCCTCCTCATCAATCAAGATGTCTTCAGCTCTACCTTTGAAGTTCACAGCTTTACTGGAGATTCCTTTCTGGCCAAACTCACATTTTAAATTACTCTGCTGGGTTCTTTGCTCCGGAGCATCAATATAATTTGGCTAAAATCTCCCGACCACGGCTGTGCCACAGTCTTAACACTAGACTGCTTGAAATTTCTTCTGTCAGTGTAATTAGTCCATGCCCTTAATCTCAGTCTAAGGAAAAGTCTCTGGACAAGAGAAAAATTCAGACAAACTTTCTGCCGAGCCACAACACAGTCTGGAGTCCAGCAGCCAATGCAGTCCTTCTTCCCAGCAGAACTCTCCAAGTTCTGGTCTTCACCAGCTTTTTGGACTTCTGAGCTTTGAGAAGAATCTCTCATACAGAACAGCCTAAGGCATTCCAGCTCTCCTCCTTCAGACAATGTCTCCAAACATTTTGAAGCTTTTCCCACAATCCATTTCCAATGGCTTAAGAACTGTCTGGCCAGGTAATGTCACAGCAACAACCTCATTTCTCGGACCAAATTCTGTCTTAGGTATTTTTCTCTCATTGCTAAGACAAAATTCCCAACACTCAAAATTAAGGAAGGAAAAGTTTATTCAGCTCACAGATCATGGTGGTCAATCCATAATCACATGGCAGAAGACAGCAGTTAATGTGACGGAAGACATAAAAAGAAAGAGAGCGACAGTGGGAAGGAGAGCAAGCCTCTTTTCTTTCCTTATACTATCAGCAGGCTACCCACACTGGGGCAGATATAGCACTCACATTGTCTCACTATCCTACTCTTGCAGAGGACAAGGATGTTTACAAAGAGAGGACTCTGTCCCACTGTCGAATTGCTAAGTTAAACTTCCAATCTTCTCAAGTTGACACAGTGTATCAACCACTACAATGTACTATAAGCACGTACTAATAAAAAGATTTCCTTTGAGATGAGAGTCCCCGGGACCCTTCTGCAGGAGAGATGCCTAAGGATTTGGGTTCTCGTGATTCATTCACATGGCTCAGCCATTCAGGCACATAGAAATCTCTGCAGCTATGATCCAAAAAAGCCTGGCTATCAGTGGAGCTAATGAGAGACATTGGCTTCACCCATCTGATGCTGCTGCACAGGCCTGCAGCTTATAGGAGTTGTGGGATCAGGGATGATAATTTCACAGGCATTACAGAAAAAGCCTTGAGAGGCAAGCAGTGTGTTGCTGGGACAGAACTGGAAGAGGCTGTGACAGTGAAGCAGCACATGAAGTGGAGACCTAGGCCATTTGTGATTCC
The DNA here is from genome assembly GCF_000260255.1 of Octodon degus. Taxonomy (NCBI): domain Eukaryota; kingdom Metazoa; phylum Chordata; class Mammalia; order Rodentia; family Octodontidae; genus Octodon; species Octodon degus. The sequence goes on from NW_004524750.1 coordinate 2,159,005, forward strand.
AAAAATATGAAATTTGTGGAAAGTCACACAGAGCAAAAGATAGGCCACAATGGCTGCAACCATCAATGGCAAAGGAGCACTACTGCCCAGGCCTTTGGAGCTCGTGCTGCTCGACAGCTTTCACGTGGAACTGTGGGGTTAATTTACTCTGCTGAATTTCAGTCTTGCTTTGGTTCCATTCCTCTTTAGCTCCTCATAGTTCCTTTTTGGAATGCAAAAGTTTCCCTTGTGCCACTGTATGTTGAAAGTAAGTTTTCTTTGGCTTCTTCAGGGACTTACAGCTAAGCATGTGCCCTGAGTCTCACATGAGACTTTGAAGTTTGGTTTCTCAGAAGTTATATAACTGCTGAGACTTTGGTGACTCTAAAACGTACACTAAATGCACTTTGCTTTTTGAGGTGGACAAGGGTGTTTTGGGGAACAAGAACACAGTGCTATGGTTTGGATCTAAATATAGATCTAAATATCCCCCAAGAGCTCATCTCGTTTGTTTCCAAGATGAGTGGGTCATGGGTAGTTGCATATTTATCAGTGGATTCATCTGTTGAAAAGGTCACTAGGTCAATACACTACTAGGAGGTGAGGCGAGGCCTGGTGGGAGGTAGGCCACTGGGGACATGACCTGGAAGGATGTACTCTTTTTACCAATCTCTGCCTCTGTCTCTTTATCTCTCTCTGTTTCTCTCTGCTTTCTGGCTGCAGGGGTGGACCATCTTTATTTTAATCATGCCCCACTGCTGTTCTGTCTCTAGGCCGACAGAGAACCAATCACACACTAAATCTGTGAGCCAAAGTATACCTCTCCTTTCAGTTGTGAACACTGAATATTTTGTCCACATGATGGAAACATGATAAGAACATAGAATTATACTCAGATTTTCACTTCATAAAAAATCTAACACATATGCATTATATCTTATCCCTCTTTCCCAAATCTTAGGTGTGTAATTACTGGTTAACCTGTGATAAAAGCACAGAAACAGCATGATGGAATGTAGATTTCTGAGGCAAGTACTATGCAGATAAATACAGTGACCTGCTTACTAATTAATTGGGCAAATTCAGGTTAATTTAATTTTCCAATGACTGAAAGAAAGCATCCTCCTGGGATTCTACATAGAATTAAGGGTGACAATACACCAAGATACTTAGCAACAGACGAGTGAGTAAACAAAATGTAGTGTATTGACATGATGGATTTTTCAGGAAGAAAAAACGAACTACTTGTATGCTACAAGATGGTGAACCTTGAAAGCATTATGCTAATGGCAAAAGGCCAGCCACAGTGGACCACGTAATTCCACGCCTAATAAGTTCCAGAATAGAAAGAGATAGAAAATAGTTGAGGTTTTAAAGCTGTGGGTGGAAATGGGTGTGCTTGGAGCTGGTAGACAAAGAGCATAGGAGCTTCCTTATGCACGATTAAATTGTGCTGAAATTGCTTGTGGCGATGGCTGTACATGTTTCTCAGTATATGAAAAAGCATTTAATTGTTTACTTTATTATGGATGAATCTTAGAAAACGTGGATGACGACATTCCAAAACCGTGAAAATAATTAGCACTGTAACTGGCCTAGGACCACTCGATCTCACTTTTTTAAGTTGAGACTTCATTTGAAATATGGATTTTTATTTGAAATATCTTCCTACTAATTTGAGAGCAAATTTTATTTTAATTTAAAAATTACTTCAAATATTTTAAGTGGATTAACCATTCATACTTTTTTCTTCATATTTTCTTATAATTTCAGTTGACTTGTAAAAGCTCGACAAATTTTTGATATAAGCCCATTTCCTATGACATGTTTGAAATAAACTTCTTTACATTGTGTTGACCTGCCATTTTATGGTATTTAAAATTATATAGATTTAAAGAAATTAGTATAGTGAAATTTTTAATGTTTTGTAATGGACCTTTTTCTCTGTCTTCTTCCTTAGAAAGGTTCTACCTAACATTAGCTCAACTACCTATAAAGCTAAAGTTTTTTCCAACTACTTTTTATTTAGAAGATGTAGCTGCACAGTCAGATTTAGAATTCAATTTTATACGGTCACAAGTAGAACTTTGTACACTTAGGACATATCACTGTGCATCTTCCTCAGCAATAATACATGTGAAAATTTTATCAGAAAAGAAATAATTTGTACTTTGGATTTATTTCAACATTTTCTTTCTTTGCACTGTTCACCATGGAAATTTTTTCTAGTGCCTTGTATCTCTAAATATTTTGAGAAGGTTGGCATGTCCTATGTAATAGAAATATGCACAAGTACGAGGTTGTCTATGATTTGAGTAGATCTGTTTAATACCAGTCTTGACTTTGAAATTAACCTTCCCCGAGGGTCATTTTCCTGCACCACACATTGTGCTATTATACTTCATCTGTCATTCAAATATTACTAAAAAGCTCTTAGAAAATTTTTAAAAAATGTTTCACTTATGATCACTTCAAGCTATCATTAAGTGTTACCTAACTTTTGACTAATATCTACATAAATATTTCAAGCCTTATATTTTTATTTTAATCCTACACAATTAAAATTATTTTTTATTATACATGGACACTTACATAAAAAATAAAAAAGAAATGAAAAATAAATTTGAAAGTGCCTTATTAATAAAGAATCATAAATGAAATAATTCAATTTAAAATCTGGTTTGTACAGCTGGTACATATGAAAAGTGAGGTCTGTTGCCAAATCCCCGTGACGTAACTTGAATGGAATGCAACTGACTCCTGTGTCACAGGAGAGGGCTTAGCAATGATTGTTGTTCCATTTGATATTTTATAAGTTGCCAGATAAGTATACATTAATATTAACCTTATTTTTAATATGAGGATTAGGATATAAATTTAAACTTTGATAAAAGTCATAGACAAAAAAGCATATCCAAGTACTGATTTTACTTTAACATTTAAGTTTTAAAGACCTAATAACAAGTCTCTCAGATTTATAGTACTTTTGAAAGACAGAACTTGCTATTCTCTTTTAAAAAATCCTATAGACTTGGAAGAGTGGCCCTGCCATGAGGGAGACTAACTTTGGAAAGAAGGGCATCTCCAAGGAATGAAGGGAGAGATTCTTGAGAGGCTTCAGGGAAGAAGGGGATTCTTATACACTGTTGGTGGATGCGCAGGCTTGTAGAATCAGCCGGGAAATCGGCATACAGACCACTCAAACTGCAGAGGCTAGAAAGTCCATTTGACCTAGCCATTCCCTTCTAGTATCTTCTGAAAAGAGTAAAGGGTGTCATATTAGAGACACGCATGCATCCCACATAGATAGCAGCACAATTAATAATAGCTAAATCTAAAAGCTGCACAAATGTCCATCAACGAATGGATCAAGAGGATGCAGTACTGTACCCGGGGGAGTACTCTCTGCCAAAGAGAAAGACAGACCCTAAATACTTGTAGGAAAATAGATATACTGAGACCATAGTATTGAGTGGAACACACGAGACATACAAGCTTAAATAGCACATGGTTCCTTTTATATGAGAAACAGAATAAAAAAATAAAGAACAAAATAAAGATAGATGATAGAATACAAGGAAACAGATCATACTCAGAGGGAAGGGAATCAAGAGATGGAGAGAAGGGGGGCAGAAAAGAGGTTACGTAAGTGTACCAAATCCACACAAGCAAGACAAGCATTTCCTGCAGACATTTACACAGCCCCAAACAAAATAAAACAGAAGTAGGGAAAGGGCTTAAGGGATGGCTGGAGGAGAAGAGGAGGGAAAGGAGAAGGGATAAAAAGAAAAAGGTGTTCTTCCCACAATGAATTTAAATGAGATTTAAGACACACATGTACTAATAAATTAAAGTTAAAAATTAAAAAGCAAAACAAGAAAAAACCTGAAAGTCTATCTATAGATTAATTTCATTTAATGTAATAGAAAAATATTTTGAACCCAAAGCTGACTTTCAAAGTCAAAATGGTCAAAGATGTGTTATGAGTTTATAGTGTTGAAAAAGCAAACAATGCGAATTTTGTTTTGTTTCTGATTCTACTGACTATTTTATATTTCCTGAAATGATTTAATTGACAATTTTTCCTGCAGAATTCCTAATGAATTCTTATATGTCAGTTATTTAAAGCCAGTTGGGAATAGGCTCTGGACACATTAATTATTTTATTCATAGACTAAAATTTGCAATTATAATCATCATTATAATTGGGACTTTAGATTAAAAGTCTGTAGTCTGGACAATGATCTAAAGGTCATGGTGAAACAAATTAGTCAGACATAAAAGGAGAGAAATGAACAAACAAAACCAAACAACCTGGTACCTTTTCTTCTTAATTCTTTTAAAAAACTTTGGAAGGAAAAAGAATCTGTGAATCACTACATCACATGTAAATAATAGCAATTTCTGAGGCTAGAGTAGATCCAAAATTCCAGACTATAAACTCTCCAAAATGGAAATTCTAATGGCAATAAAAGTCACTTCTTTAGAATCCATCAAATGATGCACAATCCATGCGCCTTTCAGCTTCTTTCTCATTTCTTCATTTCTCATTCAGTGTCTTCATTAGAGTAAACCCCTTAACTCCTGGATCAATCTGAATAGTCAGTAAAGTGACTTTAAGTTTCAACTTCATGGATTTTAGTGTGAGCTGTAGAAATGTGAAGAGAACATCACTTCTCAATGTGAAGAGTGTATGGTTCCAGTGACGCAGACAATCAACTCTGACAGCTTTTTCTCTTCCTCAGTAAATGCTGACACACAGAAAACAGCAGGCATTTTCTTTAGTCACATCTACTGTGTTTCAGCAATACTTTTCTGAGATGCACAGCTCAGTGTTTGCTTGTGTATTTATAGTGTTGTGTAATCAGCACCACAAGCAACTTTTGAACATTTTCGTCTCCCTCAAAAGACACTTCCCACTCACAGCCTTCGTCTGAGCTTTCTCTGAAGCCATCAGGAGGACTGTGCGATTTCTGTCCTTGGCTCTGCTGAGGTGGTGTACGTTGTGTTTGCTGGTTCGCACATGCTGAACCATCCCAGTCGGCAGGGTGAGAGCTCCTTGGATGCGCTGTGTGGCCTCCTTGCTCGCTGCATTCTGTTTGCTTCCCTTTAAATTTCATCAAAGAATTTGCAGAGTTTTGGCTTTAAATTTTCTTTAAACTTCTTGTAGAATTCAACTGTGAATCCATCAGGACCTGGACTTTTCTTTGTCGGTAAGTTTTTAATTATGCTTTCAATTGTTGATAAGTTTTAATTACATTTTCAATTTTATGAACTGTTATTGGGTTATTCAGAAATTTTATTTTGTTTATTTATTTTTGTATTTTAGTGCAGGGTCTACAGGGTCTCACTATATAGACTGGACTTGTAGCTATTCGCCTGCCTTCAGCTTCCCAGTGTGCTGGGGTTACAGGTGGGCATCACCATGCCCAGTCTCAATCACAGTCTCAGTGCGCCCTGGGGGTGGGGCCAGCACAGCAAGCCAGGGATCGAACCTCGAACTTCTGCATCTGCCTAAACAGGTGCTTTAATCCCCTGAGCTGTCTGGCCAGCCCCAGAAATTTTATATATTAATGATTCAGTGCTGGTAATTCATACTTACTTAGGAATCTTTCCATTTCTCTTTTATTTTCCATCATATGACAGTAAAGATTTTTTTAAATGTATTTGGTAGAAGGTCTCACTATACATCTCAAACTCACAGTGATCCTCCTGTGTTCAGCTTCCTCAGCGCTAGATTACAGGCATAAGCCATCATGCCTGGTCTCGGTGGGCTGTTCAGCATGCCCAGGGCCTGCTCAGTGTGCGGTGTCAGGAATTGAATCCTGTCCCTGTTCTTGCCTAAGAAGGCATTTAGTCCACTGAGCTAGCTCTCTGGCCTGAGAGTAAAATTTTTTAAAAAGATATTGATAGTATTCCAAATTTCCACAAAGATTTACAGTGATTTCACACCTTTCATTCATTAATGAATGAATTTGAGGTTTTTCTCTTTTTTTGATGAGTATGGAAATGGGCTTACCAATTTTTAAAATTCTTTTAAAAAACCAACTCTTCAATTAATTAAATCTCTGTGTTGCTTTCTTGGTTCAATTGCACTGATTTATGCTCAGATCTGTACAAATTCTTTACTTCTTTAAGCTTTGGGCTTTACTCACTTATTTTTTTCTACAAGCTTAAGGTGCTCAATAAAACACCAGCACACAGAATGCAGCAAATCATCAAGAAAATTATACACAATGACCAAGTGAAATTCATTTCAGGGATTCAGGGATGGTTGAACATAAGCAAAACAATAAATGGAATACATCATATAAACAGAATCAAAGACAAAACCACATGGTCATCTCAATGAATGCCCAAAAAGTTTTGATGAAGTCCAACACTTGTTCATAATTAAAAACCCTACAAAAACATCTGAATATATAGTCTTTACCTCAGTCTGATAAAGCCGTCCATGGCAAATTAGCAGCTAACGTCATACTAAGTAGACAAAACCTGAAAACTTTCAGTCTAAAATCAGGAACAAGTCAGTGATCTTTCCTATAACTACTGCTTCTCAATACAGGTCTGAAAACATTAGTAAAAGCAATTAGACAAGAGACAGAAATTAAAGAAATAAAAATTGGAAATGAAGCAGTTGAATTATTATTTGCAGATGTCATGGAAGACCCAAAAGACTCCACCAAGAGACTCCTAGAACTATTAAACAAATTCAGTAGCGTAACAGAACACAAAGTCAACCCTCCAAATCAATAGCATCCCTGTACATACACAAAAACACACTGGGAGAGAAATGAGGAAAAATAATATACTTCACAATAGCATCCAAAAATAAAATACAGGTTCTGGGGAGATGGCTCAGTGGAATAAGCGCTTCCCTGGCAAGCGCAAGGACCTAAGTTCAATCCCGGGTTCCACCAAAAAACCACAAAATACAAAAAAACATGCTCTTGTGTGTCATTCATACATACCTTGGAGAAATGCCTCTTCTCTGCCCATTACAAAAATAAAATACTTAGGAATCAATCTAACAAGGAAAGTAAAAGATCTATACATTAAAACTTAAATTACTCTGAAAAATGAGGTCAAAGAGGATTTCAGAAAATGGAAAGATATGCCTTGCTTGTGGGTAGGCAGAATCAACACTGTGAAAATGGCCATTCTCCTAAAACTGTTTTGCAGATTTAATGTAATTGCAATCATAATACCATTTAGCATACATCAGAGATCTGGAGAACATGTTACTAAAATTCGTATGGAACCAGAGAAGACCTAGACTGGCAAAGGCTATCCTGGGCAACAAAGGCAAAGCAGGAGGCACCATAGTCTTTGGCTTGGAATTATAATACATAGCTACTATAATAAAATCAGCATGATCCTGGCAACCAAAACAAAACAAACAAACAGATCTGAGGATGAAAGCAACAGATTAGAAGATACAGACACAACTACAAACACATTCAGACACTTTATCCTTGATAAAGGGCCCCTACATGTTCACTGCGAGAAAGATAGCCTCTTTGACAAATGGTGCTGGGAAAACTGGGTTTCCACAGAGTGAAGACTAAAATTAGACCCATGTTTATCACCATGCTCTGAACCAAAGTAAAAATCAATCAAAAATCTAAATATTAAAATCTAAACACTAAATCTACAGGGAAAAGTAGGTTGAAATTTTAAAGACATAGGGGTAGAGAGTTCATGTACAAAAACCAAACTGCATGGGAAATACATCAAAATATGAACAACTAGAATCTAATTTTTAACCAGGTTTCTGCATGTCTAAAAAAATCAGCAATTAATTGAACATAAAATCCACTAACTGGGATAAAATTTTAGCCAAATATCCCTCAGACAAAAGGCTTTTATTGAGAACATAGAAAAATATTTTAAAAATCAGACCTCCAAAATTCAAAGACCCTATTCAAAAATGGGCATTGGGGATGAATATACACTTCTCAGATCAAGAACTACAAATGACAAATAAATATATGAAAACAGCATTCATTGGTCATTCAAGAAATGGAACTTAAAACTACACTGAGATCCCATCTCACCCCCAAAATAATGTCTGTCTTTAAAAAAAATCAACTAATAAAAAATATTGGCAAGGCCGTTTGGACAAATGAACCCTTCTCCATTGTTGGTGGCAGTGGAGACTGGTACAAACACTGGAAATCAGTATGAAGATTCCTTAAATAACTAGAAGAAGAGGACCCATTCAATCCAGCTATTCTACTTCTCTGTGTTTTCTTAGAAGAAATGAAAACATGATACTTTATCTATATATGTATATTCATGTTTGTAAGGGTAGCAGTAAAATTTGTGGAGGCTAAGCCTGGAAACAGTCCGAATGTTCATCAACTGAGGAATGGATAGGAAGATGTGGTACTTTTTATATGATGGAGTATGACTCAACTATAAAGATAAAATCAAAGATTTTATAGGAAAACGGATGAAACTAAAGATGATTCTCATAAGCGAAATAAATAAGAATCACATGTGTAAACATTGTATTGACTCACTAGTGTAAGAAACTAAAAGAATAAATAAGACCCAAAAGGAATAATAGATAAAGAGAAAGAAACTGCTCAAAAGAGAAAAATAACCACAAAGGGAGGGGCAAGGAAAAGAAGAAATGAAAACATATGTATATTTATACACAAGACAATAAGATATTTGTAACACTAATTTCTTTCTTTCTTTCTTTCTTTCTTTCTTTCTTTCTTTCTTTCTTTCTTTCTTTTTGATTTTCTTTCTTTTTCCTTTTTTTTTTTTTTTTTGGTGGAAGTGGGGATTGAACTCAGGCCCTTGCACTTACCAGGGAAGCGTTTATTCCACTGAGCCTTTTTCCTGGACTCTTGTACTACTAATTTCTATTAATACATCGAAAGGATCAGTTAGCGCTCAAATTGTTTGATAAATTTTGCACACCTGTATCTTGTAATGACATGCAGTAGAATAATCACTGTGATTTTCCTGTGATCTTGTTTGGAAATTCTGTAGCATTTTCAATGTGTGTTTTTGTTTTTTAAAATAAAAAAGAGTGAAAAATAAATTTGAAAGTGCCTTATTAATAAAGAATCATAAATGAAATAATTCAATTTAAAATCACATTCTGTATTATTTATATAGATGAGACAATAGGATAATATGCGAGATTTATGAAACCAATAGGTGGAAGAAGAAGCCATGAACATTTAATGGTATGCCCAAAAGAAAATACTTACTGAGTAGAAGATCTTGACAAACAACATGGAAGCATTGTGTGTTTCTTGTCTCTATTAGAAGTCTTAGTGAAATTTGTTCAGGTACCCATGCAAGATGTATATTGACTAATCTCAACGTTAAAGTGTAGTTATTTTTTTAAAAACATTTTCTCATAGAAATTATGATGCTTCATAGAGAATCTCACTGAATATTCCATAAGTCTTATCTCCCTGTCCCATCCAGAACCATTGTTGATTTCCTATTTCTTTGTTCAGTGAAATCTTGTATTGTTTCATGTTTTTTCTTCCTGTCACTACTTTGTATTCTTAAGAAAGAAAGAATGAATGAAAGCAAGCAAGTAAGCAAGCAAATAAGCTGAAGACAAAGCCTAATCCATCCTTGGGATGTGAAGAGCTGTAGATGACAGAGACAGAGTTTGTAAAACTCTGCCAGAAGGGCTGGGGAGATGGAATAAGTGCTTCCCTGGCAAGTGCAAGGGCCTGGGTTCAATCCCTGGTTCCACCAAAAGCAAAATAAAACAAAACAAACAAACAAACAAAAAACTCTGCCAGAGATATTTTTTTTCCTATCAATAAAATTAATATGATTTTGTTGGAGAACGTAAAGCTTCAAGGAATTGAAGAAAAATGAAAGACTTTGTTTCAGTGATCTTTTACTTGTTGCTGGGACAAAATACCCAACACCCAAAATTAAGGAAGGAAAGGTTTATTTAGCTCACAGTCAGAGGAGGTTTTCAGTTCATACTCCGCTGGCTCCAAGGTAGATGGCAGAATTCACGGCGGCAGAAAACAATGAAGAGCAGAGGAAGAGCAGCATCAATCAAACCTTTCTTCCTCCCTTTTACACTGACTGTGAAGACTGGTGCTTCTTCAAGGAAGTGGCAGGGGCTGGGAAGATCAGAGCTCCTCTGCAGAGGCAGCTGCAAAGACCAAAATCCTCTGAGGAGGTGGCGCCTTCCTCAACCCCTCTACACGCCCTGTAAGTGCTGAATCACTGTGCTGTGGGCCCTCCACACCCTCGGACGGGACCTTCATGCCCTTGGCCTGGGATCACCAAGCTGATCCAAGCTGACGCGGTATATCAGCTGCCACAGACGTCAATGCTAGTATTTTTTAATATGTCTTTTTCAATAATTTCCTTACTGGCTTTATTAATTTTTTCCTGTTTCTTTTCTTTATAAACATAGCTTAGAGGTTTTTTTTATAAGTTTGTAGAATGACCTTTCTTGCCTACAGCACTTCTAGAATATGATCCTTTTACATGCAAGAATGCCGAAATCTCATTATTCACTGACCTTTTTGACTATTATCCTCATATAAAACTTTATTAAAGATATGCAAATATGAAAATTAAGCATATATCAAGGAAATTTCATGCAGTACATGCCTGCTACTCTCCCACATTGCTCATAATTCTGACAGGTGAAGTTTGGAATTGCTGTTGTGGCAATTGAGTAGTTTGTGATTGCGGAGAGTAATAAATTGGCTTATGCTTCATTACATGCCTGCCTTCATTACAGCACCAGCATGCATACTGTTTCTGTCAGTTCTTCATTTATTCTCTCAGGCACTAATTAAGAAGTCCTTATCATTCAGACTGGGGTAAATAGTAGGAACAATTACTGTCAGATAGAGACATACCAAATGGCCTCAGACAACCCACCTGTCTGGTTTCTGTGACAATTTTCTACTTTCTGCTTCAGAGTCAGAGGATCTGCTTTTCTCTAGTACCAAGAGTCAGGAGAACTGTTGCTTGCCATCAAGCTCATTCTCAACAAAGCAAGTTTGTTGGTTTTATTTCAGTTTTAGAGACAGTTACAGAGAAATGACGAGAAATGATATGTCAGAAGGAAAATAAAGTTCCTTTTACGCACTGGCAAATGAGATGACAAAACCCACAATGGAACTACAGCAATCACGTCCACATTGTCAAGGTCTTTTCAGCAATGTCTCAAGCACTAGACAGGATAACTTGTTGTTGTGAGTAACTCTGCTTTTCAGAATTGATTTGCACATTCTGTCTATGCCTGCCCCCCTTTGGTACTTCAGAGTCTTCTTTAACTTCTAACGGAGCTGTTTGCTTCAGTAAGATGGCCTAGAAATTTCTTCCGGATTACTGCAGACAAACTGGTGTGGGTCCTTGACCGGCTCTCCATGGTTCACTTTCTTGCCTCTTCAGTCTAACGAGTGGTAGGGAGTGAGTTAGAATGATCTTTGGCCAATGCAGGACGGACACACTAAGCATCCTTGCTCTATGATGCGTGTGTGTGGGGAGTGAACACGGTCCACATTCTCACTGCTTTTTCCTTCATTGTGACTAATGCGTAGCTTTACAGTCCTTGACTAGGAAGTAAAGCTGGATAGATATAAGGTGCTGTATGCGCTGAGGAATTTGAACTAACTGGGCATTTGTGTTGACAGAGAAGACACAAATGAAGGTCATCAAAACTTATTTCACACTGCTTAGCAGATTCTGTCAAGAATAGCAGTGCTATATTCCAACTATAAAGAATGCCTTCATGATTTGTCTTTTATTGACAGGATGAGTAGGAGGGAGAGTCTTTGAGGTTGGCATCTTTCACAAATATTTAAATGGTAGTTTAGATACAACTTAGATTGTGACAGGCTTGATGCAAGCAGCTCTGGAAACAAGGTTTTGAATATTTGATGAGTATTTATTTATTTGATAGAGGATTTCACTATGAAGTGTGGACTCATAGTGATCTTCCTGTCCTAGCCTCCCCAATGCTAGGATTACAGGCATGCACCACCACGCCCAGTTTCCAGGCTGGCATTGCACACCCGTGGTTCTGGGGCCAGCACAGCATGTGGAACTGGGGATTGAACTCTGGATCTCGTGCTTGCCAGGGAAGTGTTTATGCCATGAAGCTATGTCCCAAGACCCTGGATATTTGATAATATACAGATTGCAAGAAAAGATAACATGCTTTAGAGCATGTACAGGAAAGGTGTTTATACTATGAAGGAGAGTACATTCTGTTCTCTTCTGAACAACTCAGAAAATGAAAATGTAGTTTCCTTTTGTTGCAGGCAGCTGAGTTAGATAGAAATATTATAGACAAATCAGGACTAAGCCTTCCTGGGAGCCTCTGTGGAAGACAAGACACCTTGCGACTATGGGAGAGCCAGGCACCTCCACCCACAGTGGAAGCCAGACCTCAAGACAAGGTATAAAACAAATGTGCCCACATACCTCCCTAGGGATGGACATCAGGGACTGATATTCTAAACAGGCCTCTATCACCTTGAGAAAGCCAGAAGAGTCACTAGCCCAACCCCAGCAGGAAAAGCCCCAGTTCTCTATTCATCTCTTCTTGCTACACATTTCCCTCATGCGTTCCTGACTTAATCAGCTTTACCTGAACAGGTATGCTTGTCATCTTATTGGCTGACCATGGTTGCGTCCCACTTCACGCCCACCCAGCAAGTGCTCATGTGTCCCACCTTGAACTCTGCCTCTCGTTGTGGTTCTGCTCTGTGACAATCCCTAAACAAAGGAAAGGTCCTTGGCACCCCACTTGGTCACCTTCGGTCCCGCTCTTGGACAGAAGTTTTCCTTCTCTCAGTATATATCCTGCTCTTAACCTCTGTTGTTCCTAAAATTCATTCTTTGATTTTGGAGAACACAGACTTCTCCCAGACACTTAGCAAGTTGGGCATCTCTTTCTCCTCTATCAGTTTTACTCATTTCTTCTGATTCACTAGAATTCTGCCTCGAATTCTAAACAACAACCTGCCTGGGAAACACACGCAGTTAGCTACATAGGTTTAAAGCTCAGGTCTGCGCTTCTCTTTGAGAGTGTTCTTAAAGAATATGCTTAATGTCAGTGTCCTCATCTATAACATTAAGGTAAACTATTTACTACTTCCAGTAAGCCTGATAAGGCATGCTTATCAGCATGCAGTATATTCTGATATTTTTCTAAATGTATAATCCAGCAAGTTATCACAGTAAACCTGTGAGGTTAAAGCTAGTATAATTTTTTTAGATAAAAAGAGAGAGAAAGATATTAAATAATTATCTGAAACTATAAAATCTGCGACACATATAAATTTCATGGAAGTGGTCTGTTACCCAAGTGTGGGTAATTCTCTCCTATGCTCTAATACTGGTATTCAGTGTGGGCTGCAGGGTTGGTGACTGCGCCCATAAATGTAACATTTGCATGCAGTAACTGGCAAGATTTTGTGTGTTCATGAGAAACAGCCTTGCTCCTTCCCCTCCTGCAGTCAGCTTTCTGCCACTGACCAAATACCTGAGAAAAACAGCTCACCGGGAGGAGAGGCTCCCTGGCCCCTGGTCTGTGGGACCGTCTGATCGGATGAAGCAGAGCAGGGGCGGAGGAAAGCTCCTGGGCCCACGGCGGTGGGAAGTGGATCCAAGTGCAGCCTCAGGGCGGGCCTGGACCCTCTCCAAAACTAGGCCCCCCTACGCTTCCGCCGTTTCTGCAGTCTACTAAATCACAAATCTCCCTGTAGAATAATCCATTCATGAGGGCAAAGCCCACAGGATGCCATCTCCTTGTGGAGGCTCTGCCTCTGATGGTTGCTGCTCTGGCCAAACCCCTACAGACAAAATTTTGGGGGACAGTTCAGGTTCAAACAGTGACACCCTCCTAGCTCGGCATTCACCACGAGGTGAACAGGGGCACCAGCTGGGTCTAGGATCCCAGCTAGCCCTCATCACAGACTGGAGAGGTTGCAGGTGACTGCGAGAGAGGCAGGAAGTCCGTGAGCACTGCGGGCTGGGCCAGGTCGGAGGCACAGTGGCCTCTCCGCCCTATGCAGAGGCATGTCGAAGGGCCTCCTTTCGGGGGAAACTTCTTCCAGGAGAAACCCTCCCAGTAGGCATCCAGATATTGTTAATAAAAGGAATGAACATATGGCTTTTGTGACACAGCCAAGTGGCTGTGGTGATATTTTGTCCTTGAATTAATCTAATTCCCTACCTGGTATTCTGCACCACAAAGATCTCTGAAGAGGCAGGCTGCTACTGCACAGCAGAGAGGAAGCCAGATACATTTGTCCTTCACTAGGCAGCCTCTGGAAAAGAAAGGGTAACTATTCCCTGCAGTACCTGCTGAGTTCCCTTTTCCAAAATCACCAATCACATAAGACCAATCTCTTCACCTGGGAAGTGACGAAAGAGAAAAAGTTCCCAAATCAGCTAATATTCCCCCAATGGAGACAAAGGCCAAGGTTCGCCTCTGCATCTTAGCCCCTTGGGCTGTGATAACAAATTAGCATGCACTGGGAGGCTTCAACAGAAGAATTGATTTCTCAAACTTCGGTAGCCTGGGAAGCCCAACTTAAGGTCATGGTCTGCTCAGCTCTCATGGGGTCTCTCTCTTGCTGGCATGAGGTTGGCTTCTTTCTGTATCCTTACATAGCTGTGAGGGAGGCAGGCAGAGCAAGAGTGGGATTCCCATTTCCTTGCGAGGCCACTAATCCTGTCCTTAGGACCAAGAGCTGCTGGCTTAGGCTAACACTAGTTATATTCCAAAGGACTGATCTTCAAATCCTGCTCCGTTGGTAGTTTAAGTTTCAACACATAAGGTTGGAGGGGATTTAAATATTCACTCCACAAGATCGCTTCACTCTAAGCCACCACTCTTGCACTACCACCAGTGCTTGTGCCATCCGTGCCGTCATCACTTCCTTGTAAATTCCAGATGCAGCCAGATTTGACAGTGCCCCCCTCCTTCTCAGCCTGGAAGAGCTAAGGAAGGTGGAAGCTGAAATATGTGTGAAGCCCAGATGCCCTGTAATTCAGTGAGATTCGAATGCAGCTGAGGAGGGGCAGGGCCCAGCAGCCCTGCTTTGGGCACAGTGAGGGAGCCAGGTCTGTCTTCCAGGGCCGTGGAAGTCAGAAAAGCTGTGGCCTCCCTGGAGGGGAAGCGGGGAGGACCGGGCTGTCGTCATTTCTAGACACCACCTTGTGCTGTGCGCTGGGCAACTTCCGAGGGGGCCCTCTGAGAGCATCCTCATCAGCAGCAGATGAATTGCTACGTCTGCCTGTTGGCCCCGCTGTCCCTGGGAGTGCAGTTGCTCAAAATGAAATGCCTTTTGCTTCCAGTTGATTTTCATCTATTTCCATGAAAGGTATTTAAGGAGCCTAGATATGAATATATTTATAACTGCCACGTTTTCTAAAAGAATTGGCATCTTTCACAGAATCTCCTGCAGTGACCAAAGAGACAAACCCAGGAAATTAGCCGTGCTAGTGCTGGGCGATACCAGCATCATGAGGGTGTGAACCACGGGGTGCTCCGGTCCCTCCGTCTGCAGAGTGGAAATAATAACCCACTTAGCATGAACACCTTCCAGTGCCAGCCTTGAACACCATGTGTACTTTCAAAACCCAGCTCTGGGGGTTTTACAAAACCTAAATTTAATGCTGCTCTGTCTATTGAAAGTGTCGCCCTATAGTTGTCAAAACAATCGGTTATCCTTTAAAATAATTATGTGCAGATGCATTTAGTTAAGGGGATCTGAGATGGAAGTAATAGTGCATTAAGCCATGTGCAGGAAACCATCACAGCCCCGGCAAGGTGCTGCTCCGGTCCCTGAGAGAGGGGAAGCAGAGGCTGCCAGCCCCAAGGGGCACCAGCAGAAGGTGGACTCGCTGAGCGCTGGGGCTGATCCGAGCAAGCCCACCCACCGACTCCCTCACCCTGTCTCTGAGGGAAAATCTCCTGCCAGTACCCTGGGGCAGCTCAGACAAGTAGAGTAGCCCCAGGAAGAATGGGTTTGCTTATTGGAACCAATGAAAGTTTTAGTGAGGAGCTAGGAGCTGGCACATTCCATTTGCCAGGGAGGGCTAAATGGTTTTCTGACAAGTAACACCGTAAGTGGAAAGAGAACGATACAAGCGCAGTACCAGTGGCTTCTGTCACCCACTTCAGCTCTCCTGGCTCACAGAACAGCTCTGTCCTCCCTTGCTGATGGTGCTGCCAGTCTCCAGGAAGTCTTGGTGCCCTTTGAGGTTGGGCAGGAAGGAGCAGCAGGACCTGGCTCCCTTTGCCGCAGCCGCTGCAGAGCCAAGCTGCTGCTTCCCAGCAGTGGGTGGCTTCTCGGTGTAAACATGGGGGCATCTGTGCACACCAGGCCCACTTCTGGAGGAAAACACACTAATCACACAGCCTGCTGGATGGTTTTGCTTCCTCTTTTTTCTCTCTCCCTTAATAAGTAGGCGATTTCTCTTTTTGAGCTTTTCGTTCTCCTACGTTAATATTGTGTTTTCTCTGCAAAGCCCAACCATGCTAGCACTTTGTGAAGTCACTGGCCTGGTCACCTTCCTAGTTCTTTTTCTTCTGTGTTTATTTAAGTCCTCTGTTGTGAAACTAACTCTACTTTGTCTTCAGTTAGATTTTCCCTGGTTTCAAGAATTTGCTCTCCTTTGTTTAGTATTTTAACATGCACAATGGTTGTTTTGCTTTGCCAGATTTTTTAATCTACAATTGAGATGTACAGCGCTCAACACTGAAGTAAGGCTCCCATCCTGCATCTTTTGTAAAAGCCTCTCGTACTCCCGCTACTTCGTCAGATTTCTTGCAAGCACTTTGAGTAAATTGCAACTGTAATGCAACCTATACTGCCATTATAAAAGAAAGTTTTAACACTCCTTTGTGATAATAAATACCAACATACCAGCGTAGTTTTCTCAGTGTGCATTTACGGCTGGTGTGCTCTTTGTATGGCTTTATGCCTTCAAAGTGGGATTTACTAAGAACTAGGGCAACATTTAGATGTTAGTTTTTGAATAAAAACACCAAATTCACCTTTTAAAAAAGTGTACCTTGTATTTTTCTAGTGTCACAGAGCTCTAGTGCTGCTGTGAAAATAGCCTCCTGGGGCTCCGGCTGCATGTGGGGACCTGTTCTTTTGTGATAGCGTCTAGAGTAAGTTCTAAGGGAAGAAGAATTAGCACGCCAGGGTTTTAGTCTGAAGAAACCACATCTAATTTTAGGCCACATGTAATTCCTTCCTATGTTAAATCACAAATGTAAAGTGGTAAAAAAGGGGTTAATAAGTATTGGCAAAACAAAAGTCTTATCCTCTTGATAAAGGCAGAATAGAACTTCACAGACTTGCTGAACACTATCAGCAAGTATAATAAGGGAGAGCAACATTTTGCTCAGTCAAATCCACACCCACAACCGGAGAACACTTACTAACAGCTCGGGTTCTCTTGGGTAGCAACTAAAATCTCCTAAGAATTCCCTCTGATCCAATTGACACGTGAAAGTGACTTTTGTTCAGAAGCACTCTAACCTACTCCGGAATAATCTCCAATTACTTCTTCAGTGCTTCCTGACCCATGTTTCCTCTGAGAATTTCTACTGCTTCTCATGTAATGGTACAGACCAACATTTAGCTATGTATAGATGCTTTCCACTTTCAAAGGCGTTCTGTGTTTGAGAATACCTACAAGGACTGAGTGCTTTCACGCCAAGCGTTAAAGGTACAGTTTGCGCCAAGCCACATGCGTTCCCAGCCAGCCTACTCCTGCGCAGAGGTGCTCCGGCTGGGGGCCGCGAGCACTCTGCCTCCGCACCCTCCCCGTCCTTCTCTTCTCTCTCACTGATCAGCGGTGCTCTTTGCCTGGGCCGTCGAGACACACTTCACAGGAGCGTCCCAGGAGGAGTACCCACGGGGCTGCGGGGCAAGGATCAAATGCCCTCAAGACTGGACGGCATCCCCGTGTCTTCTCCTGACAATACGTGGCGGAAGAGAGCTGCCTCTGAGGTCAGGGCGACGGATCAGGGTTCCTGGAATACCGGTTGTGGGCTGGCTGCGAAGGCTCAGGTGCAGCAAAAGGATGCGGAAGCAGACGGTGGACACAGAGCGGACGGAGCCTTCTTCCTTCGAGGGCGCTGTCCACGCGCTTGCTGGATGGATTGAGCAGAAGAGAAAGGGAGCTGAGGCGAGGAGGCCGTGAGGGTGCGGGGACGCAGGAGACAAGGACAGCGAGCAAGAGGGAGACGAGGCACCCCGCTTCAAGGTTGTGGCACTCCATATTTGCAGATAGGCTCCGCCTGTGCACGTGAGAGAGACCACAGTTCAGAGATCCTGCGATGGTGAAGAGACAAGAATTGCGGTACTACTGTCACTTCGACATTTGACATCAGAAAGGATAGACGAAACGAAGCACAAAAATAAGCGGCGAGTTGGGGCCGTGTGCTTTGGACACATCACGGGTCCCAGCCACATTTTATCGATGGGCTGCTCTTCAGTGTTAAGGGTGCATTTTCCCCTTAATGACTCTTTTTAAAACATTTTTTCATACGTTTCTTTGTTGTCTGTACTTCTTCATCTGAGAAGTGCATATTCACCTCAGATACCTGTTTTTGGATCTTCAAATTTGGGAGGGCTGATTTTTTGAGTCCTTTATTTTTTTTATAGTAATCTTTTAAACATTTTTTGCACCTTATGGATTGTCTCTTTCATTGATGGTATCTGTTGGTGGTATCTCTTGCTTTGCAAAAGCATTTTTTCCCCTTAATGACTTCTGTAGCAGAAAAGGAAACACCATTCAGTATACTCCACCTTCACGGCACTCTTGCTTTTGGCTCCTGATGTGTCTCCTCTCACCTAGTATTTCCAGTGAATCTCTCTGCAGCTCCTTTTGTGCCCACAAGTTACAATGCTCCACCCTGGGTTTCCAGCCACCTTCTCCTGGAATGCCTCTGTGGCAGCCTTCAAATCAGAGCTCGTCCCTCCTCCTCTGCCTCGCTTGTACTTGGAGCACCCTCATTCTGGTCCTTTTAGCTCTACAGTCCATTGCACAGAAGTTTGTATCATTTAATGCACTTAAATAATTTGGTAATAGAAATTTTGACTCACAGGCTACATTTCGGGCAATCTGAGGACTGGAAAGTTGTGATGTGTTTCCTTCCTACCATCTTCCCATATAACAGAAGATGGGACAGGACAGAAGCATAAAACAGTTGATCAAAGGTACAAAGGACAGAGGAGTCTTCACAAATGAAAGCCTGAAGCTCCAGAGAAAGCTCATCATTTTATACTAAGACTAAATGGAGAATGGAGAGCTACGTAGAACTATTATGGGATGCAAAAGCGTTGACTTAACAGTGACAGCCTGGAACAGGAGAGGCAGGAGGAGTGCCCACTACACTCTCCTGGAGGTCTGAGTACAAGCTGGCTGTTCCTTCCCCGGGAGGACAGGCAGGAGGAGGTTTCCTACTGACAGATTTTACACAGGAAGGGGAAAAAGGTTACAGACTCTGCTCCAGGTCTCAGTGTCCAGCCAATGCACGTGCGTAGTGGGCTAAGGTGCGACCCTGTGGGTCTCACATTCTGCCCCACAGCAGGCAAAGACAGCTGTGACTGCTCTGTTTCTTCACTGGCTCTGTGGCTCACCTTGTAGCCTGGTGCAAGAAAGATACTTTAGAGATATCTCTTGTTTGATTGAGAATCAGTCCTGAATAGTGTAGGAGTGTACCAATAACAGGTTAAGTGGCTCATTTTATTTTAAAAACACTTATAAGATTACAGAATATGGGCCAAAAGGCTAGGGAGTTAGCTCAGTGGTCTAAGTGCCTGGCTGGCAGGTGCAAGGATCCAGGTTCGGGCCCCAGTACCGCATGGTGCCACCCTAGACTCCCAGACATACCGAGCTGGTCATGGAAATTGGGTGTGGTGGTGCACGCCTCTAATCCCAGTGCTGGGCGGCCTGCGACAGAGGGATCACTACGAGTCTGAACTGTGTAGTGAGACCCTGTACCAAATACATGAATAAATAATTTTTAAAAGGTTAAAGAATATGGATGCATGGAGGAATAGCCTAATGATTCCATCCTGCATGGGAAGTCAGTACAAGTACACGTCCTACTTGATTATTTTGTATCTCCTTTCCCTTCTTTCCCCTTCCCATCTGCTATAGGCCTATCTCCATGTTTCCTATTTTGCTTTATTTTTATTTATGATTTGATTTCTTGGACGAGATAAACCTTGCAGATTTAAACTGTGTGAGTGATTTATTCCAACGAGCACCGTCACCGCAAGATGCGTTGATTTTCCTACAAACGACCCCAAGTTATTCTTCTTTCTGGATGAGCAACGCGCCCCTGTGTACATACAGCACGTTTTCTTTGTCCGCGTATCTCCTGGACAAGACGGCCGCTTGCAGCACGGAGCCCTCCCGCACCGCTCTGCTCTGGGCATAAGTCTGTCTACGACTGTGATGCGCCACGTTCAATTCTCTCAGGAAGACTCCTCACGGGGAGTAGCTGGGTCGAACACGATCTTTAATTCTAGTTTCTTTTTGATTTCTCCACAGTGTCATCCGCACGGGGCTTTTCACTTTCCAGAGTGGCTCACACCCCGCCAGCGATGCAGATGAGCCCTTGCGTGGCGGCAGCCTCACCATCGCTTGGCGCCTCATCGGGTCTTGGTCTTCCCCTGGACACCAAGAGCGCTGCTTCACAGAATGTCCTGCTCACTGCCCCCCAGTGATGGCACCACCCCTGCCATTATTATAAACCTTAGCTTAAGTATTTCAACTGTGCCATCTTTACCCGTAACCTCCTCCAGCCTGAGAACCAGTCAAGAATTTGCTTGCTGTTCCTTTCACCCACCCCCAGGTACTATTAACATATATGCTAATTGATTATCTTTACTGATTCCATCTTATTTTTTTTTTTCTATATTCGGTACAGGGTCTCACTATGCAGCTTGGACTCGTAGTGATCTTCCCTGTTGCTTGCCTAAGCAGGCGCTTAGTGTGCTAAACTATCTCAAAGACCCTTCTTGGTGAAGGTTTTATTGTCTTTTCTCCACCAAACCTGAGGCTCCATTATTTCCTTTTCCCAGGGTTCCATAGTCTTTGGATTAGACAGCGTGCAGTGCCCCTGCTAGGAGTCAGCATGTGAAACCTGGCCTAGGGGTTAATTTGCTTCAGCTGATGTAGTATCTTACTTAATTCACAGTTGCCAGGACGCGTGTTTCAAATTCCTGCCCTAAAGTCATAAACTCCCCACGGTCGATGCAGAGCATATGTTTTGGAAGGGTTTCACGCTGGGATCCAGGAGGGACTTTCAGTTCCACTGATGCCTTGTCTCTCTGCTCATGTCATGAAACGCTTTCTGGAGGGCTGACATTAACCTGGGCACTGTGCCTGTGAGTGGCTTCTGTTGGTTTTTTCTATTAATTCATGCATTGAACAGTATTATTTTCTCCTAGTCATATTTCATTTCTCAGATTGCACTGTAATTTTATTAAAGTTAGGATATGAGGGCCCTGGGAAGATGGTTCAGTGGAGTAAGCCCTTCCCTTGCAAACACAAGGGCCTGAGTTCAATCCCTGGTTCTGCAAAAAAAGAAAGAAAGAAAGAAAGAAAGAAAGAAAGAAAGAAAGAAAGAAAGAAAGAAAGAAAGAAAGAAAGAAAGAAAAAGTTAGGATTTGAGAATTCTTTTCTGGACACTACTTTGACAGGATTGTCTCTCTATTCCCAGTGCAGATCTTTTTGTTTTTTTTCTTTAAACTTGCATCATCAGAACAAAACTGTATTCTGCTACTTAAGTCTTTGCATGAAAACTGTTTTCCCTTAGTAATTCCTAGATGTGGCATCAACATTTAGAAGGAACTCGGGGTCACTTCTTTTGGAAGTTAGATTTCTGGCAGCTCACACTTGTGCACAGAGCCGAGACAGCTTCCCACTGCTGTCATGGACTCTCCCTCAGAATGCCAAGTCCTGGGGATTCCAAGTCGCCAGCAAGATCTTGCTTCTCACATCTGATTTAACAAGATAAGAAAGTGCTCAATACGTGCTTATGATGTGTGCAAAATCTCAGTGTTTGTCTGGACAAGTGTGTAACACACACTGTCTCGTGAACTCTCACAACCAGAGTGGTGGCTATTTTCCTGTTTGCACAAGTGATGGAATGGTGAGTTGGGGAATCCAAGCATTTGGCCTTGGATGTCCACAGCCCCTCGAAGGCTTCGCATAGGCATATAGGCTCTTGATGGCTCTAGTGATGTCTGAACACCTATGCGCAGAGTTTTTCTCTTAAAACTTTAGGTTTGTTAAATTACTCTATAAATTACTATGTTTAAGACTTAGTAATTTACTCTGTGAAAGAACTCATTGCCATTATGCACCTCTGTCCTGAGATGGAGAACTTTAGTTCTGAATGGGAAGCGGAGGTCCCTGCCCCAGAGCTACGTGCCCCCATGTTACCTGCCCTCGTACTGCCTGCCCCCGAGCTACCTGCCCCCGTGCTGCCTGCCCCCGTGCTGCCTGCCCCTGAGCTACCTGCCCCCGTGCTACCTGCTCCCGTGCT
>NW_004524750.1:2181720-2197103 GCF_000260255.1 Octodon degus
CCCCCGCCCCAGCTACCTGCTCTCCGCATGTTTGAGAAGCCTTGTCTGGGGAGCAGAGTATAGTGCAAGGGGCACCTGAGGCTCTCCAGATGCGGGCGTCTGCATGAGCCTGCTAATCCTTGGTACCACTGAGCTTTACTCCATCACTGGAAGGCTTTTGTTAAATGAGATGTGAATAATTCAAGAGTTACTTTTATTCACTTGTTTGCTTGTTGGGATTTTATGTGTGTGTTTTTGTATGTGTGAAAGAGACAGAGATAGAAAGACAGAGACAGAAAGTGACCTAATTTATATTTTATAATGTAATGGATTGTCCATTAATATCAATACCTTGACATTCATAATCCTTCTGCTGTAAAATCTGATTTGCTAGAAACCAACTGTAGGAATCTCCAAATTGTCAGAAACACATAGTAGCGGTTGTTCTAAGGCATCCAGGTACTCGATGTTTCTCTACAGAAAACATTTTCTTCCAAATTTAATTTAAGTGTTACATAGAGATGGTAACTTGCTACCAGAGAAATTATAAAATTTATTTTTAAAGTCCACTCTAATGTCAGATTAAAGGGCTTGCCAGATAGTTCAGTGGACTAAAGCGCCTGCAGGGCAGCGCACAGCGGGAGGTTTTGAGCTCTGGTGTGTCTCGCTGAGACTGGGCTGAGACTGGGCCTGGTGGCACGTGCCTATAATCTCAGCACTTGGGAGGCTGAAAACAGGAGGGTTATTATGAGTCCAATCTGTGTAGTGAGACCTTGTGGGCCCTACAGACCGTGCAGACCTTGTAGTGAATAAAAAAAGTGAGATTAAAATTTAGGAAAAAGAAAGAAGCATCTGAGGGACCCAAAAGACGAGGTCTCTGATGGTCACTGTCTTATAAAAGGTTGGAATTTGATTATATTGCCTACATGAGGTTTAATTCTGAAAAGCTTTGCTTGACCTGCCATCTCTATGTGATTTCATGTCCTAAGTTATTTTGAGAAAAAAGTAGAGAATGTGGTAGATCCCTGAAGGTATTCTCGTGTCTGCCATTTATAGCTTTAAAGATTTTACCCTTAGCTTCATCAGTAAGAAATAGAGAAGAAAGCTTTTTTTTTTTTTTTTTTCCAATTGTCAGTGTCAAAGAAGAAACTAGATAGAAGAAAAAGAAAATGAGAATATGGTTGATTGGTAATTTTTTTTCCTTCTTTTGCCATTTAATATTGTAAGAGTAGTGTTAGGCTATGTGACACTAGCTCAGCAGACTGAATTGACTGCTTAGGCAAGCTTAGGCAAGCTCAGGGACAGCAGTTCAATCCCTAGCACCACATGCTGTGCCAGCCCCAGCCCCAGGCACACCGAGCTGGCCAGAGTCCAGGTGTAGTGGCCCATGCCTGTAATCCCAGCACTGGGGAGGCTGAAAGTCACTGCGATTCCCAGCTGCGTAATGAGACCTGTAACAACTAAATATAATAATAATAATAAAAAGTAATATTGCCATGAAAAATAAGAAATATGAGATGTCATTTGTAGGAACCATACATAGGGATCTGACATAGAGGCATTGGGGTTGATTTTCAATTATTAATTTAGAAACAAGAATATAACTAACAGACGACATGAATTATAGGTTAACAAACATGAAACTAAAGAAAGGGTATTTTTCAAGTTAAACCTGTCTAACATGCTGAGTTCCTCAAGAGAGCTGCTGACTGGGTGCGACTGTGTGAATTCAGAAGGAAGTTGGTACTGGGGGCGTGGATGACATCAGTATTTCTTTTTTTTTTTTTTTTTGCTTTTATTTTGCGGAACCGGGGCTTGAACCCAGGCCCTCGCGCTTGCCAGGGAAGTGCTTATTCCACTGAGCGTCTCCCCGGTGCAATGTTTCTGTGCTTGTACATAGTGAGTGATTTTCCACCAGGCAAGTGAGTTCAGGACCACTCACCATTTCCCTTAAGGAACCAGCAATT
Source organism: Octodon degus (assembly GCF_000260255.1). Lineage (NCBI taxonomy): Eukaryota > Metazoa > Chordata > Mammalia > Rodentia > Octodontidae > Octodon > Octodon degus. The sequence continues at coordinate 2,183,667 of NW_004524750.1, forward strand.
AAATAAAGTACACTTTAATTATTGTTCCTCTAGGATAATTCCTTCAATCTTGTCCTCTCTAGGAAAATAGTAAACCAGCCAGGAAGATGAATGTGGGCTACGAGACAAGAGGACACTTATACAGGCTGGTGGCACCTAAGCAAGGCACTCGAAGCCTGCAGGGCTCCGAAGCTTAAAAGTTCTGAGTACAGACGTGATGCCACACTGGAAGTTTCCACATCTTCCCTCATGTGATTGGGTACAGTTGAAATGTAGGCTTTCTAAAAATATTGTGCAGAATTACCTACAATATATGTGTGTAAGGAATATGCAAGACATAAATGAATTTTTAGACTTAGGTCATATCCCAAGATCCTTTATTATATAAATGCAAATATCCCAAAATACAAAAATCAAAACTATGTCCAGTACTAAGAATTTTGGGAAAAAAGCTACACAATTTGTACTGTACCTTATTTATTCTTTTTTGTAAACAAAAGTCACCCTACTTGAAGATAGTTTTGTGCCTGTTAAGAGCATAGTGAATCAGGTATGTCGCTGAGTCATTTACTGACACCTTACTCAATATATTCACTCACTAGATAAAGCTCAGGAGAACACAGCCATGACATTGTCTTCTCACCCTACGTTAAAATTGTTCTATTTCTGACAGGTTACACCCAGGTATAAATATTATAGATTAATTAATCTAAATTTGATGCAATATAAATGAGAGAATGCTTCATCTTCTGTCTCTCTCAAGGGGCATTAGTTTTATATTTGTGTCAACAAACACACAGAATAACGCTTTTGCCTATGTACTCCATATTCAAATTTCCTTAATTAATGCAAGTGTGCATTTCACAATTGTATGGCGATTCCCTGTAACTGACAGGGTAACCATTCTCTCTCTCTCTCTCTCTCTCTCTCTCTCTCTCTCTCTCTCTCTCTCTGTCTGTCTCTCTCTCTGTCTGTCTCTCTGTCTGTCTTTCTGTCTCTCTGTCTCTCTGTCTGTATTTTAGGGAAGGGTCCACAGGATGTTCAGGGTCTCACTACTAGACTGGGCTTGTAGTAATCCACCTGTTTACAGCCTCCCAAGAGCTGGGATTACAGGCATGTGCCTCCATGCCCAGTTCCAGTTGCCATCTCAGGGTGCCCCTGGGGCAGGGCTGGCATGGAAGACCTGGGGATCGAACCCCGGCCCCTGTACCTACTTGCAGGAGCTTTAATCTGCTGAGCTATTTGGCTGGCCTTTGACCATTCTCCTAGTACATGAAATTCTAGTTCTGTATGTTACGATTGTTTGTCCCTTTTCTGGGCTTCTGAAGAATCTGAAAGCCTGTATGACAGAAAGCTATTGCAGAGATTAGATGAAAATGTTTAAAATATCCCCGTTTTCCTGAAAATGTCTCACAGTTGTATTTTGGGTGCATTTATGTATTCAGTTCCTTACAATAACTCTATGCAGGTATCTAGTATTGCTATGCTCATTTTATAAAAAGAGGAAATAAAAGTAAACGGGGTCTAGAAAACTTGCTCAAGGTCCAATACTTATTTACTATGCTTTTGGAATTTAAATCCAGGCATCTAGCTCTAGAAACCATCCTTCCTCATTAACTAACCAGCTATTCAGCACTGCCTTTCAAATTTCTTGAAGCTTCATGAAGCCACCAGCTCTTTTGCTGCAGCAAGAGCATGCGTTACTTTGTATAACCGACTTTGTGCATGCATTTCCTTGCATATTGACCTGGCTGGGTTTCATTCCCAACTACAAAGATCAGACACAGAACTGAGGCAGTTCGAGAGTCTTGAGCTTCAGAGCAATGGGTCACGCACAGGAAGCCCTGACACTGGCCCCACAGATCTCCTTTGATGAAGCAACTTCTCTGACCTCAATAGCACTTGTACTCCTCTTTCTGGTTCTAAGCCAGCTTGGTCACAGGAGAAATTACTTGTGCTTCGCTGAAGGTTAAGCCGTTATCAGAAGCTGGCCTAAGCCCGGAAGTGGTCCTAATCCCGTCTTGTGTTGTGATTTTTGTGACCACGGTATCATCTATGTAAGAAATCTTCTAAACATGCAATGGTTCTTTCTCTGTGCTCTGATGCATAACCCTGAAAAACAAAACAAGGCATGGAACTGTGCACATCCGCACGCTGTGCTGTCCCGACATCCCCTCACGTGTGCTCGCCCTGGTGCTCCTAGCAAGTGGCAGCTCTGCTTTTTGCACACTTGTGCAATTTCACAATTCTCTTAATCTGGGTACTGACATGTATCCTCATATTCCTGAAAGCTAGTGAAGACCCCAGATGCACAATCCCTAGAAGAAGATGCACATACAAAAAGCAAGATAGTGGCATCAAGGGACGTTCTTTTCTGGAATATTTTCCTTCAGATCTTCTCTTTCTATTTCATTTTTCAAACAATTTTTATTTTCTACCTATCTTGGAGGGTGGTATTCCCCTTGACTACAAAAGGCATTTTTGCAGTGTTTCTGAATAATTCATACTGGATGTACTGCACAGAAACTGGCATTATTGGGGTATGCATATTAATTATTCATATGCAAATTAAGGACAACTGGGCCCTGCTCTGTTGGAATGTATGTCTTACTGTCTTTTCTAAAGTAGTACATTTCTTTACCCTTATGCTATCATTTATTTATGTAATATCTGTTCACCCAAAACAAATGGCCAGTCATATTATGATTCAACTTTTACATTAGCTGAGGCAACTGTGAATAGGAAAAGAAGGACATTTTGAACGGAAAACTATTGCATTTTATTTCTCATAGCTTTGGGTCCCAGAAGCAAATTTAGATGCATATTTTTTGGTGTTTTTCTTCATGAGCTGTATATTTTAAGCACTTCTTCTCAAAGACTATTTTTCAAACTTAAATATTTTCTATTTATACCTATTGATTTTCCCCTAAAGAAATATTTGAAGAAATATACTTCCAAAGAAAAGATGCAATGTTGTTCTCTTGGTTATGACCTCCAACCCAATGTTCCTCCTCATAACCGGGTTACTCTCACAGAAGGAGATAAAGGAAACAGAGATAAAGGCAGGCACGCAATCGTTAAATCGGCGGCCTCAGGATATGCTGCACTGCAAACATCAAAGCACTGTCTGAAAGAGATATACAGAAAAGCTGTACATGAACTTCAGAAGTGACACAGTGTCCTATTCTTAATTTAAGTCTCCCCAGTCCACTAACCCCCAAGACAGGGAATGACATCCAGGTGATTTAACCTCCCAGCTGCCACAAGCCCCCATGGCAGTTACGAAATGAAAGCCAAAGCTGACAGGAAAGGAAAAAAAATGATAAGAGCATCAGTTGTGGGCCTTCATTTTCAAGCTGTCCTGTAAAAGTACTGAGATAGTTTCTGGGTTTGTAATTCATTTTTGACTAGAGCTATATTGTAAATTGAAGAAAGGTGGTCTTTGTTTTTTATTTTCTGAAGAGAAAAGTTACAAATGATGCAGAATGTTACTAAAAAATAGTATGTATTTCACAGTATTTGTTGTAATATATAGTGTTGCCTTCAAATTAACTGCTCATATTAATGGCTATATGCCTGAAAATTGGAAGAAGAAAAACAGAAAAATATATAAAAAATTAAGAGAAAAAGAAAAAGATTGAAAAAAGAAGACAAAACAAATTAAACTTTAATTGGTTCTTTCCACAGACCAGCAGAAATCCACAGTACAGGTGTCCAAACCATCCTGCTTACAAACATAGATATATCTCTTTCCTTTATTCCCTCTCCTGTCCTCCTCAACTCAGTAATTCCTTCCTTTACACAGTTTCATTCCTTTTTTCCAGAATCTATTGTACCCTTAAGATTTTCTTTTCTCTTTCAGGTTCTCACACTAAGGAAACAATAAGATGTGTGCGCATGTGGGCCTGAGTTAGTTCTCTTAAGAGTATGGTCTCTAGTTACATCCATTTACCAACAAAAGACTCAAACGTACCCTGTCTTATAGCAGAATGATACTCCATTGTGTAAAAATACAACTTATCCATTTATTAGCTGATGGGCATTTGGACTGTTTCCAAGATTTAGCTATGACAAATTGCACTGCTGTAAACGTGAATGCATGTGATGCTTTCAGTTCTGGAAAAACATGCAGGAAGGGAATAGATGGGTTGAATGGAACCTCCAGTCTTAGCATTTTGAGGCATTTCCACAACGATTTCCATAGTGGTTGAGCCAGTATGTACTCCTACCAACAGCAGAAAGGATTCATTTTCTCCACAGTCCCTGTAGCATTTATTATGGGATGAATTCCTGATGGTAGCCTTTCTTTCTGGGTTGATATGGAATCTCAGTATTGTTTTAATTTGCATTCCTCAAATGACTAGTGATGTTGAATATTTTATATATTTATATTTGTGTTTCTTCCTTGAGAACTGTATATTCATCTCAGATGCCCATTTTTAGATTGGGTCTTTGATTTTGGGGGGCCTGATTTTTAAAAAAAATCTTTATCTGTTCTAGATAAAAAGACTTTGTAAGAGGAAAAATTGACTAATTTTTTCCCAGTTTGTGTGAATTTTTTTTCTGTGTTGGAGATTTCTTTAAGTGTAGAAACTTTGGAAAAGGTGAGATCCCAGTTTTTGACTCTGAAATATTTCTCGCACAGTTTGATTTTTATTCATGAACTCTACCTAACTCTCTACCTATGTCTTTAAGAGTTCTATCTACACTTTTCTCTAGGAGAATAAGTGTTTCTGTTTTAGTGTTTAAATGTCTACTGTCCCCACTCCTCTTCAGGATAGTTCTGGAAACATTAGCCGGAGCAGTTAGACAACAGAGACAAATAAAAAGAATAAGATTTCAAAAAGAAGAAGTGAAATTATCATTATTTGCAGATGACATTGTGCTCTACATAAATGATCCCAAAAACTCCACCAAGAGTCCTATAGATGTAATAACCAAATTCAGTAGTGTAGTAGGATACAAAGTCAACACTTAAAAATCATTAGCATTTTTGTACACAAACAACAAACATACCAAGAGAGAAATTAGGGAATCTAGGCCTTTTATAATAACATCCAAAAAATGAAAGGATCAATTTCACAAAGGAAGTAAAAGATTCATGCAGTAAAAGCTACAGTACTCTAAAAAAAGAGAGCAAAGAGAATTTCAGAAAATGGAAAGATATTCGTTGCTTATAAATAGGAAGAACCAACACTGTGAAAATGGTTCTCAAATGGTTTGAAGTAGTCCCAAAATTGTTACACATGCTCAATACAAACCCAATTAAACTACCAACAAGGTATTTTAGTAAGGGCCAGTGAAATAGCTCAGTGGACTAAAGCACCTGCTTAGGCAAGCTTAGGCAAGCACAGAGACAGTGGTTCCATCCCCAGCACCACATGCTGTACCAGCTCTTCTCCCATTGGTGGGCTGAGCCCACCACACACACACACACACACACACACACACACACACACCATTAGTGTACCTCATGTAGCTAGAGACAACATTGCTAAAATTTATCTGGAACCAGAAGATACCGAGAATATCAAAGCAGTCCTGGAGAGCAAAGGCAAGGCAGGAGACATTACAATTCCTGTCCTGAAATTATACTATAAAGCTACTGTGATAAAATCAGCATGGTACTGACATAAAGACAGACCTGAGGATCAATGCAACAGATTAGAACTTCAGACACAACTATAAACACACTCAATCATCTTATCTTTGACAAAGTGGGCAAACACATTCACTGGAAAAAGCAGAGCCTTTTTAATAAATGGTGCTGGAAAAACTGGCTTTCCACAATGCAAAGAATAAAATTAGATCTATGTCTATCACCAGCAGTAATCTACTGTCAAAATGGATAAAAGAATGGTAGTCTTTCACAGAAAAAACTGCCATAACTTCACCTTTTATACTGGTTTTCTTCTCTTCTCAGGTGCCTTTACCCAGACCCTGAACCCACGATGTTTTCTGACTTCTTCCATCTTCATCTGCTATTGATGTTGCACCCATAAAAACTTAACCTTACATATATACTCTAAAAATAGGATTGAAATGTATTACATTCCGCAGTATCTACAAGTTGATTTTCACTGAACAATGTTAAAGCCTTAGGACCAATCAATCAATTGGTTTCTATAACTGAAAGAAATAAGAAGGACAGGAGACACATTATATACTCAGATAGGACATACGTGTCATCTTAGCTTGAGGGTTTGATCCGCCATCCGTGTTACTCATCGAGAGAGAGAGAGAGAGAGAGAGAGAGAGAGAGAGAAGGAAGGAAGGAAGGAAGGAAGGAAGGAAGGAAGGAAGGAAGGAAGGAAGGAAAAGACACTTGGGGAGGCAACAGAGGTGGGAAAAATCAAATCTTATTAATATGAGACATACACAGATTAAGACTAATTTCTTCAGTTTCTAGTATCCTAAATGTAACAAAATGTCACAAAGACAATATTTATTTTGAAAATTTTAAGAAATGTCTATGGCAAGACATGATCCCATTTTGTCTCCTAAGTAATACTTCTTAATTTAACACTAAGTGTGTCCACATCTGAGATGGTACCCTCTGTTCTCATTAGAAGTAGTACCAGCCCATGCTTTTTCACTTGAAAGTTAATCCCTTGAGAAACTTTACACTGACCACTTGGAGCCCATCCTGCAGAAGATCATCAGGTAAGCAAGCAGTCTTACCAGGAGAGCAAGTTGAAATGAGCAGCCAGGGACAGTGGTCAGGGGATGAACTTGTGCAAAACAGTTTGTGGCTCCTCCTGCTTCTGACTGGCCCTTCTGTCCTGCCTTCTGAGATCAAGATTCTGTGATCTGGAAATCTGGGTGGATTCTGTCTCTAATGACTTCTCCCTAATGTAGCCACTCCCTGGGCACCCTGGTATGCACCTTCTAAATCATCAGCTTCATTATGTTTCTCTGATTATGAATGACTTGTCAAACCGTTGATAGCATGGTAAACATACTTAGCTGTGTCACATTTCTCCACAAAATCAGTCTGCTTCTACTCTAGTCAGAATCGTGGCACCCTGTTTTTCAGTTTAAATTTTGCCCTTTTCCTTTAAACCTTATCTTTTCAAGATAGATCACACCCATACAAGTGTTTAAAAAATTGTATGATCCTCACAGAAGCCACAAACTGATTATTTATACTGTCCTGCCTTAATTTTACATTGTTGCACTTATTCATTTTTTCCACCCAATTATTACATTAGCTATTAAAAAGTCAGTTCTTAAACCTTACCCTAATTTTGTGGGTTTTCGACCTTCAGAGAGAGTGAAGAACTAGAAGGTTATGATTTGCATAATGTTAGTTTAATTTTATTCAGTGGTAAGAGATCAGAATATTTGTTATTAGTTTTCTAACAGGCATAAATGGAAGCCATAGAAACACAAGAAAGAGAAATGCGTCCAAGAGGGACAGATAAACGCCTCTTCAAAATATCAGGGATGATTCACCCTTCAAGTGTGGACAGCACACAGATAAGAAAAATGACCATTACTCCAGGCAGAGCCACCGGTGCCCGGAGCATGCCAGGAGAGGAGTACCGAGCGGTGGAAGGGTAATGTGGGGGCAGCGCGTGTGGGAGGCAGCTGCAGACAGACACCCATGGGGAGAGGCATTTAGGGAACACTCGGAACAGCATTGAGGAGCTGAAAAAACAAAGCATTGCAAAAGAGGCAATGTAAAATGCAGAATAAAAATACAAATAAAATTATAATTTGTATAGAGTATTATAAAAATAAGAAACAGAATAAATCTTTGATCTCATTTAGCTGTAATTATCTCAATTGCAGCAATAGCAAAGCTCAAGAATACCTTTGTTTGCTTTTCAAATAAGTGAGAGGTAAATTACCTTTCATTTTTACTGAATTAGTTCTGCTATATATTTTTCTATGTATCCAGTCATCAAGAAATTGTTAAGGATTGTATTTAATTCCAAGAGCTTCTTTTGAAAGCCAAGCTACAGCAATTCTCTAAACAATATTCTGAGCCCTCTGAAGCAGCTTCGGTACCATTTTCTTTTTCTTGTTAAGCGGCATCACATTTTAGAAATCCACTTTTTCTGGCAGTGCTGCCATGACCCTAGACTATAGCTTCACCTCCTTAGCCCTCTTCAATATTTCCTTGAAACTTGATTTTTGATTAACTATTTTAGGATCTTCCAAATTTTCAGGGAATTCATATATAAGCTGATTATAAATATATAAATCTTGACTACCTGAAATTTTATTATTTTGTAGTTGATGATAAATAGAGTTGAATTATCTCTAATCATATTATATATTGTGATTTGAGTTAATCAAAGAATATAAGGATAATTTAATATACAGTTTTCTTCAGTGAAAGGTAATAAAGCTGTTCAAAGATTACATCCTTAGCAAAGTATCATGGCTCCTAAGCATTTATAGAAAACATATCTTAATTATCTAAAGACCTATGGTTTTCAGTTCTAATGTGATTTTGCCTTCACTATTGCTTTTATCATGCTCAAACTCCCTAGAGCTTATCAATCAGAATTTGATTTTTACTATCAAAATGTAACAAGATAGCTTATTATGAATAATAAGAAGCTTCATGTTGAGTCTAAAAACTCTTGTGAACAAAATTTATTTATAAAACAAAGTAAATTGCGGGAAAGATACATGAAGTTAATGTCTGATTTGACTGAGATCAGATTCTTTACTATTTCTCTTTGGAAGTCTTGGATTTTTAAGGTCAATTATAATGAACAACTGAGAATTGCGTTCCAAATATTCAAAATGTGAGGTTGTCTGAAGGAACTTTTCTTATGTAGAGTTTCTAATTTGGTATTTTGCCTTTCCGCTGACATTGCGTGGATTGTTGCATACTTTTTTCAGAAAGCAATACTTAAGAAAAACACCGCTGGTATCAAGATTCCAGCTGAACTTCATTCGCTTTGATTTACCCCATAACTGGACTCAGTGTCTATGCGCAATGCGAACCAGAGAGGGGAACAATTAGCTACTGAGTGTTGTCCCTGGAGCGACTGTTCGCGCGGTCGTTTCTTAGTGTCAGGATTATGAGAGCAAGTACTTTGTCTTTTTTAGTACACATGTAACTGCGTCTCAATCCCTGTGGCACCGACGCTTGATAAAAGTGATCTTGGCGTGGTAGAAATTTCTTGCTAAGAAAACACAGCTTCTGATCATGCTCCAAAAATAAAAGCTTAAATTTAAGCATATCTGTGATAGCTTGTCTGAAAGCCACACAGAGGAGGCTTAGAATTTCTGAGAGGATATTTCAAGTTGTGTCTCTGAATATATTTTCAGTGGAGGAGAAAAGCATTTTGGATTTATTTTCTGGATATACTTTAGAAGTGAGATAGACTCTCTATTACCAGAAATGTTGTTCAGTATTGGCGATATCACACCGTCCCCAACCAGATGTGCAGAAGATCGAGCCTTCACAAAACAAGCTTCCTTGAGAGCAGAAAAGAGCTCCCAAGCTGGCTGAAAACCTCTAAAGACAATTTATTTGGGCTCTTACAGTGGTCTCGATGGGTGCACACACCGTAGGGTTTACATGATTTGAATTTGCTAGCGTTAGCACAGGATTCCTGGGCTTTCTCTTCACATTGTTACAATGCTTAGCAGAAAGGGAGGAGAGAGGTGTACAGGTTAAAATGCCAACAGTAAGGTTGGCTCTTTACTACCAGTAGTTTATATTAATTCCTTATTAATATTTGCTAATAATGTACAGACCCTAATTTGAAAAACTCCTAAAACTCTACCAGTTGTTGGCTAGAAGTGATGGACATATTACATTAAGATGAAGCATTTGTTAACATGACTTATGAAATTAACAGTAAGTGAAGAAGCCTGGTGCCTGAGCCATTCCTCTGCACCTTGGAGCGAGGCCCCTGGGGGCCGAGGGCCGCACCATAGGACGCGGCTAGGCGGCACACGTGACCGCGAGGCTGCGGGACAGAAAACGTGGGAAGTACGAGCCAGCAGACGCTAAGTTCGTGAACCAGTGCTCAGAGCAAAGACACCCAGGAAAGAGTCAGGTGGGTGGGACTGTCCACCTTTTAAAAATACAATTTTATTTTGATTTATTTGTGTTTTATCTCATTTTTCTTTTCCATTTTTTTCTCTTCTTTTTCTCGATTTTTTTTCTTTTTGCCTTCTTCCTTTTGTCTGCAATCCCATCCCCCAAACCCAGAGCCTAAGCTCGGATAATCCCTGACTGCTTCTTCCCTTCTTCCTTTCCGCCCTCGTGTAGTTACCGGGAGCTTGCGTAGCCATCCTTCGTCCTCCGGGTCTTTTATAGTTCTCTTCATCTTACACACTGCGCAAATGTTCTGAAGACCACAGGATGCAGTACACCTATTGCTAATTTCCTATCTTGTTTTGAAATTCTGTATAGCTTTTATTGTTTTTCTCTCTCCTTAAAAAATGAGTGATTGATAGCTGTAATTGATATGTACAACTATTTGGCCTATTACTTTATTTCATTATAGTTTTGTATTTTAGTGTTTTTATTGCATGTTTTGATACAAAGCAATGTTTTCAAACTTTTGATGTATCTATAACCCATCTCAAAATCTTGCTAAACTGTTTTCTTAGTGCTTCTGATTAAATAATTCTGAGTGAGATTGAGTAATTTGCATTCTAATAAGTTCTCTTAATCGCATTGTATTGTTGGCCCAGGGTCTACACTTCCAGAATGTTTAATTCAGACCTTTTAGGTTTTATTAGCTTTGCTTCCCAGGGTCTTGTCCCTATGAGGACATTCTGCTCTTTGATTATTGGATAAAAAGTGTGAGCTGTTCTTATAAAAAGACAAATAATTTTTAATGGTGATTTTAGCCTAAGAGCTACTCTCTTATTTTCTCGTGTAGATAGAGCCTAAACCAGCAAGCTGCTAATTCTTATTACTTTATTTTAAGTCATTTCCATGAAAATACACTGTGGCTTGATAAACTAAGTTGTGGTGTTGAAAAAGATACACAAAAATTGGTGCTGCCTGTGACACTCCATGGCTCTGGGGGAGGTCATGAACAAGACTCAACAGCTATTTCAAACTTGAAGTTCTTGAAAGATTTGGTGGCCCTGGATAAATTTCATTTCTTCTTCCAGTTTCTTCTTATCATTTTGATTTTATCTTTAATGTCTTAAATTTCCGCACTACAATGTTGGCCTTCTAAGGCGGTAGATAGAATGAGCATCATACTGTCGAGAAATACTAAGCTCCCAGCTCGCATTCCTACCAGTTCTGCGTGTGGTACTTTAGCTTGGCTGTGGAAACATTTGGGAAATACTTCTGGAAATGTCCTAGCATAATTAAACATCCAGAATCTGTGTGTTGAACAATCTTTGTGAGAGTTGCTAACTATCAGCACTGCAGCCCAAGACTCTTAAGTGGGTACAATCTGTGCTCCAACAAAATCTCATAAAAGCACGAGTGGCTGGATTTAATCCATGGGTTAGAGTGAAACTTCTGATTCTCTTATTTTTTAAAGAGCATAAGTAATAGTAAAAAAAGCATTAGAAATGATACAGAATTTCATTAAACAAGATGGTAGACTTCAGCAACGGTTGTTATACTGCATATACTGTTGTCTTTAGACTAGTTGTTGACATTACCAGATATGAGCGTGAAAACTTGGCCAAAAAATTAAAAGTAGGGAAAAAATTAAGCATTAACTGTCCCTTTCAATAGACAAGTAGAAGTCAGCAGCACAATTCAAGCTATCCTGTGGTCCTGTGTGCGTGTGTGTGTGCATGTGTGTGTGTGCACACGTGTGCATGTGCGTGCATGCGTGAGCGCGTGCGTGTGTGTGCTAGCGTTCTCCTTCTGTTTTCTTCACTTTCTCCTTTCCATTCCCCAGCTGTCCGTCGTCCCGGTTGTTCCTTCCCTTTGGATACTTTCTGTGTGTCCACCTGTGTTTATAACAGCAAAGTGTGTCATAGCTAAACTTTTAATTTAAGCATTTTGTTTTTCTTTACTCGTGAAAGAATTAGTTTGTCATCGATAGCTTTTAGTTTGTCGTTGGAGGAAACATTGTGCGATTTTGTAACTTGAGCTCTGTGTGTCTCTACTGTTTTCATTCTCAGATAGATATGAGTGCTTACCTATGAAACTTACTCTCTGCAAGATTCAATGGAAGGAGAGTTTAAGCATTTTCATATAGATGATATATTATCTAGTCTAGCAAATGGCAAAAGTAATAACTAGGAACTACTGTAAACAAGTAGAACATCTCAGAAAATACTATTTGATTATTTACTAAGTAGTAGAAATAATGTAATCAGTAATATTATTGTTGAAACAAAATGTCACATGGTGGTCAGTTCACATGAAAATAGGTACTAGGATTTGGGATTTGGGTCCCTATTTTGAACAAGATGCAAGGTTAAATTGAAAAGACATGAGGCTTAAAGTCTGAAAAAGAAAAACATGGCATTCAACCATGGGGCAAAATAACAGGAAGAATCAGAATCTGCCTATCAGAGGTGACTCAGTGTTCAGATAAAGGGATCTGAACACTTAGACGAGTTTTCATTTTGACAGTAGATTGACAGACCATAAGGAACTAATCTTCAGAAGGAAGGATTGGCGTGTCTTAGGCAGGGTGTGGCTGAGGAATAGAGTGTGGAATGGGAAGCGCTGGACTGATTACAGGAGCTGCCCTGGTTGGGGCAGCCTTCCTTGGGGGCTCATGCTTTTATGAACCCTGGAAAGCACCAGGGACAGAACATTGTAGGTCCTGTGAGCACCAAGGAGTAGGCAGAGAGCTCTCAGAGCTGTCCCAGCCCCAGTACTCGCATGCCAACTCCCTACTGATTTCCCTGCTCTTGGAAAAGCAGAGTTCACGGTCTGTCTCCCTCTACACCAAGCCTGCAAGAAATGCCTGTATCTCTGACCCACCGCAGACAATTTGGATCCCTACTGCTGCATGGTGAGGAGGGGCAGTGCTAAGCAGTAGCATTTTGTTTAGATTTGTTTCATTTTCACATACTGCCCCATTCCTAAAATAAAATCAGTACTTAGTAAATAAATTCCTTCATTTAAAATGATCTTAAAAATTTAGTGAATTAAGATAACGAGACATAGCCAGGCACACTGGTAGTCCTTGGTACTCGGGAAGCTGAGGCAGGAAAACAGGAAATTTGATTCTAGCCTGCGGCACTTAGTGAGGCTGCCTCTAAACTAAAAGTCAGAAAAGGCTCAAACTGTAGCTCAAGAATAAAGCACCCGTGCTCGCTTCGGCAGCACATATACTAAAATGGGAATGATGCAGAGAAGATTAGTGTGGCCCCCGCGCAAGGACGACACGCAAAGTCGTGAAGCGTTCCATGTTTAAAAATAATAATAATAATAAAGCACTCCTAGGTTTGCTTCTCAGGAAGGAGAGAGAGAGCGAGAGAGAGAGAGAGAGAGAGAGAGAGAGAGAGAGAGAGAGAGAGAGAGAGAGAGAGAGAGAGAGAGAGAGA
>NW_004524750.1:2197203-2202945 GCF_000260255.1 Octodon degus
AGAGAGAGACAGAGAGAGACAGAGAGAGACAGAGAGAGACAGAGAGAGACAGAGAGACAGAGACAGAGAGAGAGAGACAGAGAGAGAGACAGAGAGAGAGAGACAGAGACAGAAACAGAGAGAGACAGAGAGAGAGAGTCAGAGAGAGACAGAGAAAAACAAATATTGAATTGCAAGGTGCAACTTGTCCTCTGTGATGTCTTACATTTTCTGTGTTTTTTTTACTGCAGAAGACAAGATGCCTTCGGTCTAACTTGCTACTTTCTATGGAGTCTGTCTCCAGCCATAAAATTCAGGTTATTTGTTAAAATAGTATTAAATATATCATGGAAAATAGAGCTTTTTAATCTGATGTTCCAGTCAAATTTAAAAGTGAAGACACATTTCTTCATGTATAGTTACATTCCCATTTGTTCTTTTTTTGAGAATTGTTATAGTTGGATACAATGTGATCAGATTTATGTAAAGTAACAGAAAACTGGGGTTTACTATGCAAATCCATTTCTTCTAAAATATAAGATATACACATCATTTATTTCCTCAGATACAAGAATCTTAAATTCTAATTTTAGTGCCTGCCTAATCTATGCTCTTATCTATTTAGTGCAGGGTCTACAGGTTCTCACTACACAGACTGGACTCAGAGTGATCCTCCTGTTTTCAGCCCCCCACAAGCCATCATGCTTAGGATCAGTCCCCATCGCAGCAAGCCCTGGGGGCAGGGCCAACACAGCAGGCCAGGGATTGAGTCCCAGTCCCTGCCTCAGCCTAAACAGCTGCTTTAATCTGCTGAGCTATCTGGCCAGCCTACCTTGCATAATCTATAATGGGATCACAAGAATTGCCATGGTCTCATTAAGACAGGTTTAGAGCTAAGAACATGTTCATAAATATAATCTGTTTAAATAATATCATACCAAGCAAAATGTCATTATACCATAGATTTTTAGGATCATGCATGAAATGAGAAATCCTTCCCAGTCTCCCTTCTGGCCTGGCTTCCCTTGTCTGAACAAATTTTTTTGCTAGAAAAAAATTTTCTAACCTAAAGACATGATTTTGTTTCCTGACCAACATCTTCCATATGCCAAAAGGATAACATCCAACAAACTCACATCACACATGCTCTTCACCCTGTGGCTTTACCTCTTTGTTAATTCTCCTGTCTTGCTGCTTTCTGTGGTCTGGTGCTTTAGGATAAAACAAAACTGAATTATATCTCATTCACCTTTCCACACTCCCACCTACTGGAAAAAAAAACTTTTCCTAAATTCACTTCCAATGGTTATATTATTTCTTTCACATCAAAAAGTAAAAAACAAAACAAAACTGTTTTGACCAGCTTAGACATTACTTGAACAATTTTTACATTTCAGTCCTACAATTTTGAATTCTTTAGAATATTTTCCAACTCCTAGTAATAGTACTCTTTCTTCTTTTTGTTTCCAGTTTTAGTATGAAGAAACATTGTAAGTAGCTCATATTGTGATTATTTGAACTCAGCGTACAGAAACTGAAGCTCTGTCTTTCCAGTGGTAGTGTTGTGAGAGCCTCCCAAGATTTCCTGACCATCCAGGCCTTCTGAGCAAAGGCCACTGTAAAGAGCATCTGTGGAGCAGGCAGCCTTGGGGGTGCAGGAACGGTGACTCCTGAAGGTAAAATGTTCCTCCCTAAAGAGAGGAATTTGCTTAATGAACAGTGTCTCTGTCCAGAGGAGAGGATGCTCATGGCTTCTAGCAGATCCAGCAGCTAAAAGCCCTCAAGTCTGAGGCCCTTCTCTGTGATGCAGACCCTCGGCATGCGCAGGTGAGCGTCCGGCTGCATTCCTTCCACTATGAGGACAGCAGCCCTGGAGTTCAGCACTGTAATGTGTTGTTGCTGCTGTACTCTGCTGTGATGCACGCTTTCTGACCCAGGGCTCCTCCACGCATATAGCTTGCCAGCAGGACAAACCTCATGCTCTTGGATTTCTGCCCTTATAAGTCCTGCGGATGACCCACCGCCATGTGGACTACTAGACTCTATTGGAATATTTTGCTGAATTCACTCACCTACAATGTTTAAATGACAACGGAATACTCTTCTCCGGCAAAACTAAGCAAAAAGGGGATACAAATGAAGGACTACTTTGTATCTGTATATCCAAAATAGGATAGATATACAGCTACTTTCTCTTAATTCAATGAATAAGAAGATTTGTTCCAATCGTGTTTGTGGACAGGATGTCCTGTCTGCATCTTGTACAATGAATAACCCTGAGACAACAATGTGCAATGTATTTATTACTGAAACTGTCCTACCAATCGGTTTTGAAACTGTCTCATTGTTATTTGTTTCTTAATAAAATTATTAAAAAAAATAAAAGCCAGTTGGGTTACAAAAAAAAACGGAATTGACATAGTCCCCGTTCATATATACATATATGTATGTATTCATACTTAGCAAATATATTAAATTCATAAAAGAAAATGAATGGGTGGGTTAGTGAAGGTCGAAGGAAGGCTCACTGATATACGTACACAGCATCAGTAAAATCATGAGTGATATTGCAAGTCACGCAGTGGCTACTGATGCCCTTTTTAGCAGCACACCCTTCTAGGATATCTGAACTTTCACTGTCTTTGGGCTGTTTTATAATTCTGTCTTGAAAATCAATAGCAATGCAAATGAATCCTTATCCAGAGAAAAGCAAATTAAGTGTTCTCGGTGGATATTGATCAAGTCCGCGTCTGTTTGTGCATTCACGTCGGCTCTGGGGTTGCCTACATTGCCTCGCTTCTGCTGCTTGCACTTATACGTGGACCCTTTGGAGTGCCATTTGAACTGCTCCAATGTCTTCTTGGCTCTGCTGGTATTAAAAGTCTCAGACACATATTCGTGGACAGTTGTATTTATTCCATGACTTCATCTTCTTTTAAAAATACTATTTTTTAATACTAATGACATTTTGACTTAATGGTGTGTACAAGGACTGCAGTTTGTGTTTGTGCGTTAGACAACTTTTGCACTGCACTTATTAGCCTTCTCTCTGTTTTCCCTTCTTCCCAGACTTTCCAGCTCTGCAGATCGCAGAGTGTGTGCAGTCCCTGCAGCATTTAGTTTGCTTTGCAGTGTGTTGTTTAGTACAAAGTGTAGATTTCATGGGATTCAAATGGAGCTGAAGATAGAAAAAAGATGCACCGATTCTGATCACAATTTTGCACTGTAGACAGAATAATATAAGCTTTAAGATTGTAAAACAAATAAGTGAACAACTTAGAACACTTTTTGAAAAGGGAGTTTGAATGCAGCCCACAAGGACAGGCCTGCTAGGGTGAGGCGCACACACGCTGAACGCCGAGCGGGTCCGCGACACGGACTGCAAACCTTGATCCAGGCAGACTCAGCCCCAGGAAGTTAGAAGAATGTTTACACACACACACACACACACACACACAATTCTTCTTCATTGTTGTTGTTGTGGTACCGAGTATGGAACGCAGGATCTTGTGCTTGCCAGGCAAGCGCTTACTCTACTGAGCTATGTCCCTGGCCACACACACGTTTCTGAAAGTGAAAGTAAGGAGTGGAAACTCTTAATTCCTATCACTACAGATTTACCATTCTACCTCTGAGAAACACAAATCAATAAATGTCAAACACACAGAGAGATTATCATATTGTGAAACAATAGTGTAGCAATGTGAACCTTTCTAAATAACAACTAGACAGCTGTCACTAGGTTTTCCCTAGTATCTCTTGCCTGTTCCAGGCCCCAATTCAGGATTTCATATGGAATGTAGATGCTGTGCCTCTTTCGAGTCCTCTGGGCTGCCACAGTCCTTCAGCCCTTACTTAATTTTCAAGACCTTCACAAGGATTATGGCTTTGCTGTTTTGCGGAATGTCCCTCAATTTGAGATTATGTGCTGTTTTCGGTCAGTTCCGCACCTCTGAACAAGAGGCCCTCGTTCTTCACAGCCAGAAGTACATGGGCGCGACGCCCCTTCCTAGTGAGGTAGGACACTGGTCATTTGCTCACGGCCGTGTCTGGCACACGCATCCCATGTCCTGTCATTCTTTCTTTCTTCCTGGCTCCATGACACTGTGTGCTCCAGCGTCAGCTCACGCTTCCCCTGCCTAAGCCTTAGACTCAGTCTTTCTCCAGTGAGTCCATGAGCCCATTTACTGGAGCACGACAAGTACCATTATGAAAACATGACAAAGGGGTCTCTGCAGGGTTTCACACAGGGATTTCCTAGTACTTCATAACTAGGTGCTTTTCTTGAGATATGAGTATTTCCACATAATTAGAAAATAAAATATATTAATGGAATAATAAAGATGAGGTGATATTAAACTTCATGTTAGTCTTCTGTTGGGTAGTGCGCGCCCCAGGAAAAAAAGCTGTGAGGAAAGAGATCAAGTTTCTGCAAGGGAAATCCACATTGGTTGGCTTCTAACTCGTAAGAAGCACGGCGATAAAGCACGCGTGCCGGCCTGCCCTGAAGAGGCCGCAACGCTGCAGGGACACCAGAATGAACGCTGCACAGATGCAAGCCTGCTGGCGCGGGATGGCCTCCCGCAGGTGGTGCAGCACACGTTACCCCGCTCTTTCAACATCATGTTGAATTATTTTATTGGATCAATTTTATCTTGTTCAAAAGAAAGCTCACATTTTTAAGCCCCAACCTACTTTTTCCCTACGAACATTTTAGAGTTCTGGGGGCTTTTTGGACTGCTACTCTGTCCAAGGTAAGACAATGTATCAAGAATATATGGCAAATATCTTCCTTGATGTTTTTTATTTTATTATTTTTTATTAAGAATGTTTCAGGTCATAGAAACCCATCTTCTCTGACCTTCCAAATCCAGCTTGGTTTGTGGGTTTGTTTTATGAATTTTGACATCTATGAGGTAAAAGCCACTGAGAGTATGTGCAAATTTTCTGATGGCCTGTTTTCCAGCGTGTCTGCGTAGTTTCTCCTCAAACGGTCTTCAAGGTTTGATCTGCTGAGAACGTGGTCTCCTTTCGTTCACACTCATAGCACGGACCAGTGGCGTCTGGATCGCTGGTGCTCCGAAGTGCTTGTCATCGCCCATGCGCATAGCAAGGAAGGTGCGAGTCGCTTAGTTTCAGAGAACAGCTTGGCTTCTCTAGTGCTGAAGCTTGGCTCAGACCTGATCAGAGTGCTGGCCGTGAAACAAGAGCCTAGCTGGGCCCTTCGCAAAGGAATTCAAAACAGTGAGCACTTAGTGTCATACACTGTAACATGAATGTATGAGTCACATTCACAGCGTATATGATAGAGAGCCTGGGCCAGGGAGATGGCTCAGTGGAATAAGCGCTTCCCTGGCAAGCACAAGGGCCTGAGTTAAATCCCTGGTTCTGCCACTAAATAAATAAATAAAAAAGATAGAGAGCATGGACTTCACTGGATATGCAGCAGGGAGGCCTTGAGAAATGAGAGTAGTGCATTCAGACTTGGATAGCTGGAGGTTAAGTGGGCCAAATGCCAGCATCCCTCCTCTTACCTGGCTGCTGTTCCTGTCTCTGTTCAACAGCTCCATAGAGCTGCAATGATTCCTGCTGCATGTGAATTTTCAGTAAAATTACTTTAAACTAGTTGCCATTATTCTGTCTTTCTTTCCTTCTTCCTTTTTCTTTCTTTCTTTTTAGCATTGGGAATCAAACCCAGGAGCACACTACTGCACTACAGAACTACATGAACTGCACTCTCTCTCTCTCTCTCTCTCTCTCTCT
>NW_004524750.1:2203210-2209134 GCF_000260255.1 Octodon degus
TTTTTTTTTTTACTTTTTAGAGAAGGGTCTACAGGGTGTTCAGGGTCTCACTACTAGATCTTACTCGCAGTGATCCTTCTGTTTACAGCCTCCCAAAAGCTGGGATTACAGGCAAGTGCCACCACCCAGTCTCAATTGCCATGTCAATGCACCCCAGGGGCAGGGCCAGCAGGGCAAACCCGGGGATCAAACCTCTGGTCCCTGCACCTGCTTGCAGGCTCTTTAATCCGCTGACCTATTTGGCTGGCCCTGAACAGATAATTTGAACATTTTCTGACTTTGCTCAACATTTTGTTTACTCACTCAGTTGGTCCAATCTGCACTGTTAGTGATGGCCCTGGTCAGGAGGCAGGGCAAATCTAGCCAAGGAATGTGGGCATGGGCTGCCTTGGGTGCCTTTGACTGTTCTAGAAACTGCAGTCTTTCTATAAAGTACATTTTTTAGCCATGATTCTTTCTCCCACTTTTAGCTTTTATTTGTTTTATCTCACATCAGTGTCACCTTCCTTGATGTCATTGTTCTTCTTGTTCATCAGAAATATTCTCCTCCCAAGAGAACTTCCCTGAAGAACAAAGCCGAAACGCTCCAAATGTTGTGGAAAACAAAACAAACGGGGGAAAAATGGCACAAGGAAGCTTGGACCGCAGTCGACTGCCCCGGAGGGCTTCTGAGTAGGATCTCTCCCAAGAACCAGAGCCCAGCCCAGTGGGGTCCTTCAAAGGGCAAGTGAGTGGGAGGAGCATATGCAGATTCAATGCCCACATTGATAGGAAGGTTGGGTGACACCCTGTGTTGCTGAAGGCATTTGCACAATGAACGAACTACACTTCAAGGCTGTCACCAGTTGTACAAAGGCAAGAGAGACCTGGGGTACATGGGGAAGAGACGTTCTGTTATCCCGCCTGCCAGGCTTGGTGTTGGTGGTCACTCTGGGCAGGCTTTTATTTAAAATTTTCATTTCTCCCTTCAGTAACACCCAACTTAAAGGCTCTGCAAAAGGCACAGCAATCAAGAGGTGGTAGTTCTGATGAAGTGATGGACACACAGATGGCTGGAACAGAGTAGAATGCCCAGGAGTCGCATCACGCCTGGAAACCTGGGAAACAGCCTCGTGAGCAACACACAATGGCGGCTCAGTATTTAGTATTCACTATAGATTTTCTTCTAAAATTCTGGGCTCATTTTCTAATCTTTTCTTTATGAATTTCTATCTTTTTTAAGTAAAAAACATGACACCAATATTTCTATCTTTACAGCAATTTGGCTAAGTCCTACATATTGGACCTATATAATTTTCAGTATCCTTTAAGTTGATAGTATTTTCTGGTAATTGGCTATGTTTATTGTCCTTCAGGAATTGCTTTGAAAAATAATTTGTTTCCTTGTATTCTTTTTTTGTATCATTTTTATTTCTTTATTTTCTTATCCAAATCTTCTAAAATCCTTACTGATTTAAATTCTTTGTAATCTATCAATTTAAACAACAGTTTATCGAGACTTTTCCTTTATGCAAATAGACTCATCAACTTTCACTGTAGTCTTATAAGATTTTCTAGATGTTCTATAATATTGTTTGATGCATACAATCATCATGTAGGCCTAATAGACAGAAATATTTACTACTAATCTGCCTGATGGCTCTGGTGACTCCACCCCAGTATTTGATGGGAGACTATACTTCTGTAGAGCTGCCTGAAGCCAGTAAGTCAGTGTGGATGAGACTCTACTGCCACCTTATTTCTTTGAGACACAAAATTTAGCTAAGGGAACTTGGAACTCCACCTTGGCATGCCCACAATCTTGTTGTAACTGTGCGCAGCTAAGAAGGCTCCTACTCGCGTTTCTTTCTACTCTTCTTTCCCTCACGTCTGTTACCCAGGCACCATGGCTCTCTCTCCCTTTGCTTTGTTCCTTATCTTTTATCTTGACACATTGTTAGTGTCTGGTGGCACAATGCTGATGCCTAATATGCAAGTTCTCCCTCAGTACTGAGTGACTCTTGTGAACCAAGTAACTCAAGTGAATAAAGACAGTAGATTAGGTTGTCTTTCTCTGCCAAAATACTTAACCCCATTAGCAAATTATTTTATGCCTTCCAATTTTAAATTTGAAGTGTGAAGCCAATTTTAAGGACAGTAATAATTACTTTAAAGCTGAATGAATGAAAAATAATAACAACAGATTATCCAAAAACATGAATGTTGTTGTATTAATTTCTTCATCAGTTTCATACTTCTTATTAAGTTTCTGACTTACAGACACCGATGCATTTTAAAAGGACCTTTTAATAAGATGGGCCAGCTGTAATGTTCTCTGGAAATGCAATACTCCCATTCGTAGTTTAGGCCTAAGCATTACATACTAAGTTCTCTCATAGCACACAAAAATATATTCAGTTCCTTCTGTAGTGGAATTATGACTGATGTCAAGTAGAGATCAAGGTCAAGATGTTAATACGGCATTAGCTTCGCATGCATCCACTTGCTAACTGTCTGACCCATTTGTGCTAAACTAAATTAGTTTTTTTTTTAACTATCTGAATGAATCTTGCACTTTCCTCATCTTTTCTATCAATTACTATTCTGGACTTTCTTTACTTCTAATTTGTATGCAATGATGATTTAAGAATCTTTCTTTGGTGGAAATATAAGCTTTCCAGTTAAATTTAAATTACAAATTAACAGCAAATATATTTTAGTATAAGTAAATTCCATGCACTATTTAGATGCATAATGAGAGATGGCGCATTGTCTACCCAAAACTCAAATGCAGCTGGTCGCCTTCTGTTTTATTCTGGTAAACCTGCCAGCCCTAATCTTTGACACAGGTATTCTAGGAGCTTTTGTCTAAGTTTTACTTTTATTGATAATAAGCTTCATTCTGTCGCTCTTCTCTAGACTGATTGAAGCTGAAATCTGTCATTAACTCCCCCTCCCGCAGGGCTGGTGCAAGCACAAGCCTTCCGTAGAAGGCACAACGGGATTGCGGATGTCTCATTCAATGTATAATGTTACCCAGAGGAGAGGTTTAACTCTTTATTTCAACAAAGTAAATACTGGATAGAGCCTATGTTTGTCCCTCAGATGATGGGATGTTGTCATCCCCACGTCATATCCCGTTTACACGGGGGACTCCACCCGTGAAGGAGGGCTCAAGACCTAAGAGCAGCTTTGCCATTAGGTGGTCATGAAGCTGCTGGAGCTCATCTCTAGGTAGGGCGTGCTTGGTGGGATGTGATAGGCAGGGGCCCCTTGAGGCAAAAAGCTGCGCTTCATCAGCAGGGGTGCTCTAAGAGGGGCAACCTCTGCACCCCCTGCTGCAAAATGCACACAGGTTGTCCAGTAGCTCTGATTGGTGGATGGCATTTATACACGTGGTTTAGGAAAATAATGACAAGCAGGATGATTTTTAGAATACAGCCTAGAAAATGCAGGTCAGACAAGGACAAAGCCCCAGAGTGCCCAAGTACCTACTTGGAGATGCAAGGTAACTTTAAAATTAAGATCTAAGACTCGGAGACTTACTGAGATTACCTCTGACCAATGTGGAAATCTTGAATGCTCAGAGAAGTACTGAGGGGATGACCTAGAACTTCGTCAGGGATGGAAACTAAGCATTTCTTGGGGAGAGAGAAGAATATCTTGTGCATATTTCATCTCACAATGCCACAATTAGGGGGAATGTTTCTGCATCATTTAAGTTTCACAAGAGTTGAAAGAACCCCAGTATCACTGATACTGTCTATTAAACCAATCAATTTAAATGTCGAAAGCCTAACTTCTGATATTCAGGTAAATGAAATAGAATCACCAACTGCAGCGTGGTTTCCCGGTGTGCTCCGCCCTCCTGAGCCTCCAGGCTCCTTGCTTGTCATTGCGGCCCACACTTTCCATACATAGAGAAATAGCATTAGAGAAAAAGAAGCATAGAGGTGAAAATATCCCCCTATCCATTTGCAGATACATTTCTAGGCCAGGGTCTCTTATTGGTAGCTAAGCTGTCTCAGGTGGTCTTGATTAGAAAGAGGACCGTGAAGAAGTTTTAAGCTTATTAAGCTTATTTTTTCCTCTTTTATTCCAAAACCACGCTGACTGGCGAGCCAGTAAACACCTCTTCTTCCTTCCTGCGGTGCCCTCACAGGGAGCTGGAAAACAGACAGCCTCCGCTGCTCTTTTGCTATTTCACAAATTGCCTTTTGTATGTGTCTAGGCGAACGGGAAGCCCCTCCTTTTGCCATGATCAAAACCTAACAACAAAAGCCTCTTGATTGACTAAGGTTTTCAATTTCTAATTAGCAAATTTTGTTCTTACCTTTGTAGACATCATAAACAAGCCCTTTTCACTTGGAAGCTAAAAACCAAAGATCCTTTGAATCCCTGAGATATGACACATACTACATAAAACCAAGTGCAGTTTGATGTTTGCTGTGGTATAAATTTATGCTACAAACAAGAAGAAATAACACTTCAGCCATCAGTTGCTATATCTTGCAAAATAAAATGAACCCCTTTGAAAACGGACTGCCATTTTCCTCCTAGTGCAGGGTTTCAATATAAAGAAATAAGAATATTTTCTTAAAAGTACAAAGAAGAAGAAAGATGGAGGATTGGGGAAAAAAGAGTGTGAAAGGAGAAAAAAGGAAAGGAAAAGAAAAAAATCTGACCAGCTCTTCCATTTATTGAAAATTTACTCTGCTCCTGATATCTGGTATGGAGACAGATGATAGGCAGACAGACAGACAGACTCTTTTCCTATAACAAGCTAATGAGTTAACTTGAGAAGTGCTAGTTCACAATCCACAAAGAGCATACAATGTCTTAAGAAGCTTGCTGGGTCACACAGGAAATGGCAAAGTTAATCTGAGCACAAGCACACTTCATTGCAGCCTTCTTATTCTTCCTACGTCATAATTAAAATGTTATAGATCAAGGTGCAGGACAGCACTCCAGGCTTCAGTTTATTAAGTGAGTCTGTTTTCCCGCGGGTAGTTTCCAATCACAGTGAAAAGCGCTGATGGAGGAAGTTGGGGTGCTGCTTACCTTTCTCTACGTGGTTGGAAGAGAGCATCCCGTGGTGTGGAAACTGCCTGGTCTTGGAAGGGAGATTTGGGGAAAGGTTTACGTTTTAACATGTTGACAGATATTTATGAAGGGCAATGTAGTGTGATAACAAAAGAGAGGGGGTTCTGGATGAGGTCTCCATATTGGGGCATATATGAAGGATTAAGGAGCTATTTTGGGGGAAGATATAATTGAATTGGTTGTAGATTAATTGTAGGCCACTAACTTGATGATGCAAATAAACCTAAACTTCCTATTTTTAAAGTTGAAAATAAAAATCAATGGATGGTGCTATTATGGTATTAGAAATAAGAAACAGATAATTAACAGCACATGCATCCCAGTGCTGGACAGGCCTTTCCAAGGAAAAGCTTGGGGTTTGGTGCCCCAGAGCAGTAGGGAATTTATGTAACATCTGAATATTGGGAATTTGAAGAAATGAGATTATTGTCAAGGATCTTGTCAAGGATTATTGTCAATTCTGTGCTTCCTAGAAAGGACAGTGAAAATTACAGTGCTGTCATTCATAAAATTCTGACATTAAGAACAGCACCTCTAGGAAGTAGAAATATGCAAGTAGGTATTGCATGGGAGAAATGGAATCACTTTCCCTCTGAAGATGGGAGCACACACACTACCGCCTGTTGGGTGCTCCTCCCTCGGGGTCCAGGGACTTCTACTCCAGCAGGCCGGAGAACCTGGCCCACATCACCCTGTGCCCCGCATCACCCGTGCCCTGTATCACCACGTGCCCCGCATCACCCCATGCCCCGCATCACCCCGTGCCCCGCATCACTCCATGCCCCGCATCACCCGTGCCCCGCTTTGCCTGTGCCCCGCATCACCCCTGACCCGCATCACCC
>NW_004524750.1:2209644-2258042 GCF_000260255.1 Octodon degus
CCCGCATCACCCCGTGCCCCACATCACTCCATGCCCCGCATCACCCCGTGCCCCGCACCAGTGCCCCGCATCACCCCTGACCCGCATCACTCCGTGCTGACCTTCTCTACTTTCTCCCACAGCTACTCTTGTGTCTCTAACAGCGTCCCAGGGGACCCCTGGCATGGGTGGTGCCCAGCACAAACCACCAGCTCTTGTTTGCCTTGCCCCAGCCCACAGTATAGCGATGTTCTAAGGCAGGGGTTCAGTCATATTTGAATCCTGTTAAATAAAATACAAGGAAAAGAAGGGTAAATTTCAAGTCACCTCTCACAAGCATGAAATCAAATCTCTGCTGGGGATGTCAGGATCCTGGCATTTAAAAATTGCTTTTCTTGGCGCAGTGAAATGTAAGCAGAGTCAAAACCCGTGGACATAAGCAAGTGGCATTCTGGGAAATGTATACGTACTCCCACCCTGTTTACATTACCTTTATTTCATCTCTTATTTAGCCAGGTTTGAGTTGTGATTGTCAAGAAAGCTGGACGTCTTTAATGTGCACCTCCCAGTGAGGGGGTGTGTAGGGGGTGGGTGGGACATGTGTGCACCCCCGATGTGACTTGGACGTGGCGTTTCTCTGAGGCCCACGAAGTAGGGCCTGGGTTCCCAGCGTGGCGGTGTTGTGCTAAACCAAATTTCCTAGTTGTTCTTCTTTGGGTCATGGCCACACCACCCTCATGACTAGACTAACACTGCCTCACAGGAGCGTGTTCCAGCTCCAGTGGCTGGACGGGTACCTGTATCGCTCGGGGTTTTACTAGAGGAGCAGATATAACGCAAGACATACAAATGCATATGAAGTTACGAGATGGGCTTACGGCAGCCAGCCACAGAGTCCACTGAGGACATGTGCGGGGGCGCCTGCACACTGGAGCCTGCGCGCGATGTCCACGCTGACTGAGAAGCCTGGAGCTCCTCTGAGGAAACGGAGCACTCCACCCCCCTCTCTTTTCTATCCTTTGAGTGGGGAGCCGCTCCAGGATGGGGCCCCCGCGCCCTGGGTGTGGAATTGCTGAGCCCACTAAGCTTTTATCTTCTCAGGGTGACACAGTGCCTCAGCCACGTAGTACCTAAGCCCTGACCGGTGCTCACACAGCCAGCCCCACGCCCGTGTTTGGCCCCCTTACACACAGCAGACCCCTTCCTGCTTATGGCGAGTAAATCCAGGCGGCTTCAGCAGATGCTGATGTCATGCTGCTTGGATTTTCCAATCTCAAAATCGTAAGTTTTGCACTTTGTGCAGTACTAAGTCCAAGGTATTTTATTACCACAACACAAACTGAGAAACTAAGAGACTGGACATCGTACCACCGTCAGGGTCATAAGCCTGTCCTCCACCCCTGTATCTGTATCCACACCCCTATCCATCTTGTCATCTAGCACCAGGTAATACTTCCTCAGGTCCATACCCAGGTAATCAATGAAAATGATCATCAAAATCATTTCAGGCCATGCAGTTTTCTAAGGTCTTCTTAGAGGCTCTTCTCTCAGTAACTGAATTCCTCGGTTCATCTCTATGAGCCGAAGTTGCAGTCACTCTTGCTGGTCTTATTTCCTTTTATGTCTACATTTATAATGAATCTCATTTTAGTTTTCTACATATCTAAGTTTATTCAGTTATTTGTATGTTTTGCTGCCCAAAACTTTGACCGAGATGTGGTCTCCTTCATGAAGGCTATGCAAAGTCACAGAAATGCCTCTCGTCCTGCCGTTCAGGTACAGGCCCTTCACCCTGAAGAAAAACTGACCTAAGCAGGGTACAGCCGTTCCCTTTACTTCCTCTTGCTTTGAACACGGTTGTGATTCCCCACTGTGCTGAAGGTCACCAGGGCCTGAGTGCCCGAGGCCTGTGGGGCCCCAATGGAATGCTGTCATCTGACTCTGCCGTCCCTGCACACTGGATGGGACTGGACACAACTCAGAAGGCCCTGCCCCATCTCAGATTATTGTTCTTCACTGAAACAAGGCATCTTTTCTTGCACTAGCCTTCCCACTGACTTGAAGAATTTGTATCCCAGAAAGAAACCTCCCTGCATTCCTGTCTTTCGAGTACACCCTCAGAGACCAAGCCTCTCCACCTTCAGCTACCATCGTGGCCGTCGGTCGGCGTCAGTCTCCCCCTAGAATAAGTTCTATGTGGTGTTCAGATCTCACTCGGTTATGTGTGAACCCTCAGAACCTACCAGAGTACAATCCACTGTAAAGTACAGTGTCGGGGCTGGAGAGATAGCTCAGCGGACTAAGGTGCCTGCTTCGGCAGGCTTAGGCAGGTGCAGGCGCCTCATGCTGTGCTAGCCCCGCGCCGGGGCGGGCTCAGCTGAGTCTGGGTGCGGTGGCACATGCCTGTACTCCCCGTGCTGGGCAGGCGAAAAGCAGGAAGGTCACCAGGAGTCCGAGCTGCGCTGTGAGAGCCTGCAACAACCAAGTATATTTAAAAAGTAATAATAATAATAATAATAATAATAATAATAGAGTATTTTTTGAAAAAATAAATGTATTTGTGAATAAAGAAATCAATAACTGCAGAATAATTTTAGTTCATAAATAACATCATATTTTAATAACACTAGCTCTTATTTATTTGTTTATTTATTAATTTATTTTTGCAGACTTGGGATCCAACCTAGGGCTTTCACACTGAGCTATACCCTCAACCTTTCTTAAAGTATTTTATTTTGATCCTGGGTCTTGCCAAGTTTCTGGGCTCCAACTTGCAACCCTTTTGCTTCAGCCTCACAAATGTGGGCCTGCCTTTCTGCTACCATTTTAAAGTCACACTTTAGGTTAAGGAAATAGTGTCATTTAAAAAATCTTAGATAATAATAAAGATTGCTAAACAATTTTCCTGTAATTATTTTTATGCTCACTAGTTGAGAAATATGCAAGAAATTAGATGAAGTATTGACATTATATTGATTTTATTTATTTATTTATATTTTATTTATTTATTTATTTGAATTCTTTTAGGGAAGGGTCTACAGGATGTTTAGGGTTTTACTATTAGATTGGACTCTTAGTGATCTGCCTGTTTACAGCCTCCCAAGAGCTGGGATTACAGGTGCACACCACCATGCCTAGTCTCTATATTAATTTTAAAGTAATGAAAGGGAGTAACTGTTAGTTTAACCTGTCATGTCATAGAATATTTTAATTTCTGCAAAATTTTAAAATTTGTTTATTTATATTTTCTATTTCTAATTAAGAAATGCTTTTCTGTCGTAGCTCATATCTAAGCACTAAATTTTTCTCTTTTGCACGTGTTTCACATTGTTGGGCTTTTCTAAAATCATCCGAGACACTAGCTCTAACAGCCTTTGCTGTTTTATCTGTAATACAGACTTTTGATGTTTTAGTAAAAATTAAATTACTAACTGGCTTATTCACTTTTACCATGACAATATTATACTTGAACATTTTGGGGATATCCACTTGTTGCTCTTTTGGCAATGTGTTCTTCCAAGGCAGTATACATTAAAATATCAATATATTCAATACTGATTAAGATATGTCAGTGCGTGAAACGCGATGTTCGGCCCCGAGGCCCTGCGCACGGCTGCAACGGCAGGAGCGGACGGCTGGTTGGTCTAAGACGCGCTCATCAGCTTCCCTGGTCCCTGGTTAGGTTTCCCACGTTCCGCAGTGATCGCCCTCCACTAGAGCTTTCTTTGACGATAACGAACAACGCTGGTCCGTGCAGCAGAGAAATGATCGCTAGCTATGCGGCTGCTGGCCACCTCGAATGCGGGTACCGCGGCCCGGCAGACGCGTTGCCAAACTGCGTTCAGTTTGAGGCGAACTTAAACCTCAGCTGCTGCCGTTAGGGCCGGAAGACGCGCGTGGTTTTGCGCCAAGCAGCGCGATCCCGAGTTCCTGCAGAGCACAGGCCTGCTCTGTGGAGCTGCCGCGTGGTTTCTGGCAGCGTGGCATGCTTCGGGCAGCAGTGGCTGGCAGAAGACACGGGGGACCGGGCACTTGGTCGCTCTGCAACGAAGCTCGGAGCACTGCGGAAGTCTGAGAAGCACGCCCGACTTAGGTAAATCAAGATAAGGATGTCTTGGGCGTGAAGCGAAGCGTGACAGCACAGGCGACGTGGCTCCTGGCAAGGTAACGTTAAATTGCACAGTCTGAAAATACGCGCCGGGATGCAGCTCTCGGGAGTCCAGGACAAAGCAGCATCGTGAGATCCACGCAAGACGCTACTGAGAAATCGCACTGGGGGACGCAGACAGCGATGCAGGCTCACTAGTGCGTCAATTTGCAAACGATGGGTAGGGCTGCGGTCTGCATAACAACACGCCTTCATTTATTTAGAGGGTCTGAAAAAGGTACTCAATACAGCAAGTTATTGATAACCAGTATTACTATTTGGTTTTTAGTTAATTCATTTCATTATTCTTAGACTGCAAGCCGCAATAATATTGAATATTTTAAGCACTTATTAAACATCAGATGTTATTACAAATTCTTTAAATTTATTTTATTGTATTTTTTTGGTACCAGGGATTGAATTCAGGCCCTTGCGTTTGCCTTATTCTACTGAACTATCTCCTTGGTCCTTTTGAATTTACTGTAATTCACTTTCAAAATACTTTTAAGTACACATTTTTTAAAAATGTAGAAAAGGAAATAGAATGACTTGCAAAATTAAATACTAAACAGGGGCTGGGGAGATGGTTCAGTGGAATAAGCGCTTCCCGGTTCCACAAACAGCAACAACAACAGCAACAACAACAAAAACCCCTCATTTCTGGTGCCTGTGAACCAGGAGGCTGCACTGAGGATGGGGATGTGTAACACAGGGGTCACGCTTGGAGTGCCTGTCATTCTGGTCTTCTAAATATGTACTTCTTTTCATGACATACCAATTATTGCCATACTGTCTCTCAAGTAAAGGTTTTTTATTATTATTAAAAAAAAAAAAAAAAGGGCCCGGGGAGATAGCTTAGTACATTAAGTGCTTCCCTGGCAAGTGCAAGACCCTGAGTTTAATCCACAGTACTGCAAAATAAAATAAAATAAAATAAAATAAAATAAAAAAATAAATTAATATTAAACTGGAATTGTAGCTAAATTCTAGCCTAGGTTGCTACTTCTAGAACTACTACTGCTAACCATTGTCGCATTCTTCCTGTGCTACAATACAATTTTGTGGAATGCCGAGTGTCTAAAGGAGGGCCTGCCGGTAGCAGGTGCCTTCAGCTGCTCAGGGTCGCCACCATGGCATACTGGGTGGCGATACACACAGAGCAAAGGCTGCCTTAGCTCTGCTTGGAAGCTGGCAGTGGGGGCTCAGGCAGCTCGACACCTGGCCTGGCGTCTGCGAGGGCTTCGTGACCCGCCCTGCGTGAGGCTTCGGGATGGTGTCCTCGGATGAGAGCAGGGCCCGTTGCAGGACGGCCCTGAGCAGGAGTCGGCCCAGGCCCGCTGTCTCATCACGCGACCAGAGCGGGTCTCGGGGAGCCCGCTGGCCCTTTCCCAGGACAGAGTCCTCAGGGCCTCACCTCCTCCCCTTCGCTCCTCCTCTGAAAGGCCCCATCTTCCCAACCTCTTCTCACAAGGACCAAGCTGTGTGGTCCTTAACTCTTTTTTAGCAAGGACGAGGCTTGGCTGGG
Organism: Octodon degus; assembly: GCF_000260255.1. Classification (NCBI taxonomy): domain Eukaryota; kingdom Metazoa; phylum Chordata; class Mammalia; order Rodentia; family Octodontidae; genus Octodon; species Octodon degus. Next base: position 2,215,296 of record NW_004524750.1, read on the forward strand.
CCCACCCTGAGGGCCAGGCTGGTGCAGCATGTGGTGCCGAGGATCAAACTGCGGTCCCTGCGCCTGCCTGAGCTCGCCTACGCAGGTGCTTTAGACCGCTAAGCTATCTCGCCGGCCTGTAGTCATTAACTCTTGAGACACACGCTCAGATCGTTTCTAGGACATGGCAGTAGACATAAACTAACGGGCTTAGAGCTTCCCAGACTCTGAAAAGAACATGCTAAGCCACCAAACAACACTTTTCTAATGCACTTCTACTGAGAATCCAAAGGAAGCTACATCCCCAGCCCAGTAACCTGCAGTTGGGGGAGCTCGTTCAGTGCAGAGAAGTGCTGGCCCCGTTGGGGACTGTGGCCCCACCATCTAGTCATCTCATGCTGAAGGGGGAAAGCTGAAAACATAAGTCAAGCCTTCCGGGAATGCCCTCACGGCCTGGCGGATCTGTCAGGCAGCAGTGCGGACAACAGAACACTTCTCCCTCGATGCAAACCCTTCTTCGCTGGCTTTGCAACTGACGACCTTGAAATGAGACTTCAAATAAAACGGGGCCCTTCTTCTACATAACTCATGCCTGCTTAGCTGCTGGCCGTGGAATGTGCCTGCGATGTGGACACTCCTTCAGCAACCCCTGATGTCGCCCATCCTCTGGAATGTGCCCCCCTGCTCACTTTCCCTTTAAAAGCCCTGAAGCCCTGTGGAGTGGGCTCTGAATCTTCCCAGAGATCCTGGTCAGAAGCCCAGTGGTGCCTCAACTGCCTCCCAAACCCCCTCAGAGCCAGTTTTCCCGATTTGTCACTTTCTGCAACACTGCTCCCCACGCTCTTCCACCCTGGGACCACGCAGGAACCTCGGGACAAAGCACTGCAGCGCTGGGGCAAGAGGCCCCGGGAGCTGGGGCCGAGAGCCAGTGGGGGTGCGCACAAGGCCCCGAGGCACAGTGCAGCGCGGCTATTTTAAATCATCATGTTTGCTTGACTGTCTGTTGCACCATTTAGGATTTTTTTAAGTCTGCTTTCCTACTACAAAGTCTATAATTCTTACTACTCCCTTCTTGAAAGGTTGAGCTCTTTTTAGGAAACCCATGCTTCAATCCACGCTCTTCGCAGTGTAAGAACCTTCATGGTTTTTAATTTCCTTTGATTTAAATTATTTTGGACTTTTTCTTTCAAGTAATCATTGTTTTTCATCCTTCAGATATTTGAAGGAACAACAAGAGTCTTAAGACATTTTATCCTGAATATGTGCTGCAGTGAAAAAGAAGTTCTCATATGAAAAGCAGAACTTAAGAATGATGTACAGTGAAAACTCGTAATATATTTTGTATAAGAGCCTGAATAGAGCAAAGCTAGAAAAAGCAGGATAGCTGACTTTTTTCTTAATTCGACCCCAAAAAGTCTACGACATATTATTAAGTAGAACCATGCGCAGCCTTTTGACCCTTATATTTATTCTGTTTACATGGCAGTGACTTATTTCACCACAAGTTCATGAGCATCCTTTCAAATGAGTTAAAATGTGTTAGTTTTTTCAAAGTCCTCTAACAAGTCAGAATCCTTTTATTTTGTCTACTTTTTTCTACATGTTAATCTCATCATTTCTGATGAGTGTACTAGTATGCCTGGATTTAATGCAAAAAACTCAAATCATTTTATTAATTAAAAAGTTTTTTAAAAGGGCGTGCCAAATAGCTCAGTGGATTAAAGTGCCTGAAAGCAGGTGCAGGGGCCGGGGCTTCAATCCCCAGGCATACAGTGCCGGCCCCACCCCTGAGGCGAGCTGAGACCTAAATTGAGACTGGGTGTGGTTGCTCAGGCCTGTAATCCCAGCTCTTGGGAGGCTGTAAACAGGAGAATCACTACTAGTCCGATCTAGTAGCGAGACTCTGAACACCCTGTATTTATGTATTTGGCACAGGCTCTCACTACACAACTCGGACTCCTACTGACCCTCCTGTCTCAGCCTCCCCACTGCTGGGATTACAGGTATGTGCCACCACTACACCCCAAGTCACAGCACCTGGGGTGGGGCTAGCTGTACTACATGCGGTGCTGGGGAGCAAACCCGGGTTCTTGTACTTGCCTAGGTGGGCACTTAGACCACTGAGCTATCTCCACCGCGCAAATATGTCATATCTTTGAAGAAACCATGTTTTAATCTCCAATGCAATGAGAACACGAGGAAGGACGTGGATGGGCTGACACTGTTTGTGGTCCTCCAGCTGGACCTGCTTCGTGGCTGGAGAAGGCACCGTGCCAGGCTACTGTGCCAAGCTGGTGGCAGTCGGGCTCTAGCATGCATTCAGTGCTTGTTTTGGAGCACGATCAAGGCGGTTCCGGTACCAAGGAATAGGGAATAGCTCAGTGAGAAGGTCCTCAGTTCAATCCGCAGTCAAAAGAAAAAAAAAAAAAAAAAAGAAAGAAAGAAAGAAAAGAGCTTCTTCCATTTGAGACACTGGGGTGGGGAGAGCGTAGTCTGGGAAGAGCAGCGGGTCAGAACGCACATCCAGCCTACGTACCTCCTGAGTGTTTTGTGAGACTGTAAAGCAACCAGCTAGCCCTGCCTGCTTGTCTCTTTCATTAGAGCCAAGAATCCGCCGCGCTCGGAGGCGACAGTCGCTTTAGCTTGCTTGTAGGTTTCGACTAAACACATCACATCAGCCCACCGCGGTGCCCGTTCCACGCCCGCGGCTGGCTTCCGCGCTCCTCGTCCTGGGGACGCGCTCAGCCCGCTGCCGCCCGCCTGCAGAGCGCAGCTCCGCTCCCTCCTGCAGAGACGTGTTGGCGGATGCTTTGTATTTAAAGCCACACGGGCCGCAGCTTTTTGCACAGTGGAGGAAAAATAGAAACAGGAAAAACAAAATATTTTATTGTCGTTGTACGCTTTTCACCTTTTCGGTGGAGAGAAAAGGGGCCCCGGGCAGGGCAGCAGCGCAGGGAGCGCGTCCCCGGGCGAGCCTCGAGCGGAGCGTCCAGCGGGGAGCGTGCACGCGCGGCGGCTCTGCGCGTCCCCGTCCCTCCCGCGCGTCCCCGTCCCGCCAGCTCATCCTCGCCCGCCCGCGCGTCCCCGCCCCGCCCCGGCCACCAGCACGCGTTCCCGCCCTCCCGCGCGTCCCCGTCCCTCCCACGCGTCCCTCGTCCCGCCCGCGAGTCCCCGTCCCGCCAGCTCATCCTCGCCCGCCCGCGCGTCCCCGCCCAGCCCCGGCCACCAGCACGCGTTCCCGCCCTCCCGCGCGTCCCCGTCCCTCCCACGCGTCCCTCGTCCCGCCCGCGAGTCCCCGTCCCGCCCGCGTCCGCGTCCCGCCAGCTCATCCCCGCCCGCCGCGCGTCCCCGCCCAGCCCCGGCCACCAGCGCGCGTTCCCGCGAAGGAGGCAGCCGCCTCTCAGCATCTAGCATCCGCTGCGGTCTGTCGCCAGCGCCTCGCCTTTCCCTCCGGAGTACGCAGGGACAAAGAGCGCCCGGGTGCGACCCCGCACTTCGCAAGCCCGAAGAGTGGAAGCAAGTAAGGGAAACTCGGGGCGCAGCCAACCCGGGCGAGCACGCGCCCGGCCTCCGTCAGGCTGTCGCCGGGCGCCGCCGCTCACGCCAGAGCCTGCGAGCTTCGCGGTAGCCAACCTCAGCTCCGCCCGGCTGGCTGCTGGGGTCCTTCGGTGAAAGGCTGCATGGAGAATGCACGCCCAAGTGCAGCTCTGCTTGAGTACTTTCATCAATTCAAAGGAAATAGAGAGTGCTTGCTTCAGATTAATAAAAATACAGTCAGTTTAACCAAATCAAGACATGCTGAGTGACAAGAAGAATTATGGCAATTCTTTGGACTATTTACGTGACAGATTATCTCTCTGTACCCCACTAAAATTATGTTTTCAAGTACTACTTATGACATGGGAAATATTCACCATATTATTTCAAATGGAAAAAAAAAATCCCAGTATTTAGCTCTATTATTATGCTTCTAAGTGGAGCTACATACACAAAGCTAAATAAAAATAAGAAAAAATCTACCAGCATATTATAATTATTTCTGGAAAGTAAATTTAAAGACAGTTTAATTTTCTTTTACAACTACCTGTATTTCCCAAATAACCTGCATTAAACTGGTCTTGTAATGATTAAAAGCTTAGGCATAAAACCTCACTTACAAGATGAATTAATTTAAGGATATTCTGTAGAAGGCTGTCTTTGCAGTTCGTGACAGGGTCCTGCTGAATGTGAACTGCTGAGCCACTGTGGTGCGGCGCCAACACGGCTGAAGCGCGGACACAGCCGCTTATCGTTCTGCCCAGTGACCGCTTGCCGGTCTTCTCCCCTCAGCCCTGAACACTTACCCTTCCCACGATAAGAGAAAACCGCAACCAGCCCCTTCCGCATCAGCGTCACCAGGCCGAGCCCCCGACTCGGCCGAGCGCAGGGCGCAGAACCCCAGGTCCCTTTGTCTCTGGTCGGAGCATCCTGCCACCTTCCTGTGGTCCTCCCCCTGTCCTCAGGAAAGGCCTGTCTCTTCTGTTGCTGCCTCTGCTGCACCGAAAAACCTAGCAGCAATGTTGTGGTTGTACATTTAAAACTGTGTTGACTTTACTTGTGTTCTTAGCACAATAAGAAAAACCCTTCTGGTCTAGAGGTAGAACGCCTGTGTTCGAATTCTATTTCAGCTGCTTCCTAGCGCATGACAGTGAAGACGCTGACCTGTCTCCAAAGTTAGACCGATATCAACACCACACTTTCTCTGCAGCACGAATGTGAAAGATGGAAGAAGGCACCAAATGCATCAACACAATGACACATGTGCTCAATAAATGCTCGTTATTCAATTGTGGTTGTGAACGAGAGCATTCGGTTTTCAAATAATATTTTTGGTTTGGCAATAAATACAGATACATTTTCCACACTACAGCCAATATCTTTAAAGTTCTGGGAAATTAATTCATTTAACATTTATGAAACTTTAAAACCTCTTCTAGGGGCTGGCCTGATAGCTCAGTGGACTAAAGCTCCTGCTTAGGCAGAGGGCAGCGACCAGGGTTCTATCCCAGGCCTGCCGTGCCGGCCCTGCCCCTAGGGCGCCCTGAGAGGACCATTGATACTGGGCGTGGGGTCGCGGGGTAGACCCTGTCCTAAATACAGGATAAATAAATAAATATTTCTTCTAATCCTCAAGCTCTCACTTTCCTTTTAATCGTGTTATACCTTTCTATTTCTATGTCTTCTTTTGAGTTCTTATACTTGGGAGACTATGTGATATTTACACATGTGTGTCTGGTTTATTTCCCTTATGAGTATACCTTCAAGTGGCATCCACTGCAATATAAAGGCTTTGAGTTTATCATTCTTTATAGCTGAGTAATACTCCATTGTATAAAAATACCACATCTTTTTCATTCATTCCTGAGTGATGGGTATCTTGGTTGTTTCCAAGGTTTGGCTATCACAACTTGTGCTGCTATAAACATAGGTAAACATATATAACTATGATATGACATTTTCAGTTCCTCTGGGAAAATTCTCAGTAGGGTGTTAGCTGTTTTGAATGAGATTTCCATTCCTAGTTTTTCAAGGAGTCTCCACACTGATTTCTATAATGGTTGCACCAGTCTACATTCCCACCAGCAGTGAAGAGTTCCTTTTTCCCCACAGCCTCTCCAGTATTTGTTGTTGGTTGATTTCTTTATGATAGACATTCCTTCTAGGGTGAGAAAGTATCTCAGTGTTGTTTTAATTTGCATCTCATGGATGGCTAGTGATGTGGAGCATTTTTTCGTGTATTTATTAGCTTCTTTATTTTCATCCTTTGAGAAGTGTGTTCATATCAGATGCCCATTTCTGGATTGGGTCTTTAAATTGGGGGCCCTAGTGTTTTTTAGTTCTTTATAAATTCTAGAGAGCAGACCTTTGTCTGAGTGCTTATTAGTCAAGATTTTTTCCAAATTTGTGGGTTGTCTTTTAACTTTGCTGGTAATTTCTTTTGACATGCAAAAACTTCTCAGTAAGAGGAGGTCCCAGTTGTTAATTCTTTCTAGTATTGCCTGTGCGATCTGATTTTTGTCCATGAACAGTTTCCCTACCCCTATGTCTTCAAAAGTTGCTCCTAATTTTCTCTTCCACGAGATTTCATGCTTCTGTTTTAATGTTTAGATCTTTAATCCATTTTGACTTTAGCTTAGTGCACGGTGATAGACCTGGGTCAAGTTTTAGTTTTTGGCATGGAGAAAGCCAGTGTTTCCAGCACATTTGTTAAAGAGGCTTATCTTTCTTCAAGTAAGCATGTTTGGCCCCTTTGTCAACTACAAAGTGTCTGAGTGTGTTCATAGAGAATTCTGCATCTTCTAATCTACTCCACTGATACCTAGTTCTATTTCATTGCCCGTACCATGCTGATTTTATCACAGTAGCTTTATAGTATAATTTCAAGCCAGGAATTGTGGTGCCTCCTGCCTTGTCTTTGTTTCCCAGGATTGCCTTTGCGATTCTAGTTCTTTTCTGGTTCCAAATAAATTTTAGGAACGATTTTTCTAGGTCTGGGAGGTATGGTGGTGGTAGTTGGATAAGGATTGCATTAAATCTGCACAGCAATTTTGGGAATATGGCCATCTTCACAATGTTGGTTCTTCCTATCAAGGAGCAAGGAATATCTTTCCATTTTCTGAAATCCTCTACCATCTCTTTTTTCAGAGTACTGTAATTTTCTATGAAAAGATCTTTGACTTCTTTACTTAGATGAATTCCAAGGAATTTCATTTTCCTCCATGTTATTGTAAAAGGTATTTTTTCTATAATGTCCTTCTCAGTGTGTTTGTTATCTGTGTAGAGGAATTCTATTGACTTTTGGGTATTGGCTTTGTATCCCACTATGCTACTGAATTTATGTATTAATCCTAGTATCTTCTAGGTGGAGTTTTTGTGTCTTCCAAGTAAAGTATCATGTCATCTCCAAATAATGATAATTTAGCTTCTTATTTACCTATTCTTATTCCTTTTATTTCTCTCTCTTGTCTAATGGCTCTAGTTAATAATCCTTGAACTATATTGAATAGGAGTGGTGAAAGACGACATCCTTGTCTTGTACAAGATCTGAGAGTAAAAGATTTCAGATTTTCCCCATTTAGAATTATGTTAGCCATTTGGTTGTCATAGATGGCTTTTATCAGATTGAAGTAGAGGCCATCTATGCCAATTTTCTGTAGGACTTTGAACATGAATGAGTGTTGGACTTTGTCAAAAACCTTTTCTTCATCAAATGAGATGATCATGTGGTTTTGAGTTTTCGCTGTATTGATAAAGTGTATTACATTTTTATATTTGCATGCATTGAACCACCCTTACATCTCTGGCATGAATCCTACTTTGGTCATTTATTCTTAATGATTTGCTGTATTCTATTTGCTAGGATTTTATTGAGGATTTTTGCATCTATATTCATGAGGGGGATTGGCCTGTAGTTCTCTTTTTTAGTTTTATCTTTCCCTGGTTTTGGTATGAGAATAATACTTGCCTCCAGGAATGATTTTGGACGGATTGCTACCTTTTCAATTTCATTGAAGAGTTGGAGAAGTATAGAGACAGTATCTTTGGTAAATTACTTGTAGAATTCATCTGTGAATCCATCAGGATCTGGACTTTTCTTTGTAGGTTTTCTATTAAATTTCATATTTCATTGCCTGTTATTGGGTTATTGAAAATTGTTATACATTTTGATTCAGCTTTGATAACTTGTACCTTTCTTGGAATCTATTTCATCTGTTTCTTCTATTCCGTGAGAGTAAAGATTCTCAAAGTAGCTATTGATAATCTTCTGAATTTCCCCTGGGTCTGTGGTAATTACACCCTTTTCATTCCATATTGCTTATATTTGAATTTCTCTTTCCTCTTTTTGATGAGGTTAGCTAAGAGCTTATCAGTTTTATTTAATCTTTCAAGAAACAGCATTTTGATTCATTAATTCTTTGAACTATTTTCTTCATCTCAATTGAATTAATTTCTGCTCTAATCTTTATTATTTCTTCCGGTCTTTGGGCTCTGGGTTTGGTTTGCTCTTCCTTTTCTAGATGTTGGAGGTGCAACATTAGAGTGTTTATTTGTTCACATTCTGTTTTCCTAATGTGTGAGTTCACAGCTATAAATTTCCCTCTGAGAACTGCTTTCATCTCGTCCCATAAATTCTGATAAATTGTGCTTGAATTTTCATCAAATTTTATTTTTTTATGAGCAGAACATATTTATTGGGAGAAAGAAAGCTCCTGTCCGAGAGAGGAAGGAGGGCCTGAGTGAGTTGTCCTCTGAATTTTAGACATTGTTCAGTTTCTTGTTTAATTTCATCTGTGACTCATTGGTTGCTGAATAGAGTGTTTTTTAATTTCCATGTACTTATGGTTTTTTTTCTGGTTTCTTTTGTCATTTATTTCCTGTTTCATTGCATTGTGGTCAAATAATACGCATACAAGAATTTCTGTTTTCTTGAATATACTTAAACATCACATGTGGACTAGTATGTGGTCTACTTTAGAAAATGACCCATTTGAAGCTGAAAAAAATGTGTATTTAGCTGTGGTTCGGTGAACAGTCTGTATTTGCCCACTAAGTCCATTTGTTCTAAGATCTGATTCAGTTCTGCTATTTCTTTGATAGTCTGTTGTCTACTTGACCTATCTTTTTGGGATAAGGGGGTGTTAAGTTCTCCTGTTAAGATTGTGGTATTGGATATTAGACTTTCCATGTCCATTAAGAATTGTCTTATATAGTTGGGTGCTCCCGTGTTTGGTGAGTACATGTTTATGAATGTTACCTCTTCCTCTTGAACTTTTCCCCTGACCAGTATATAGTGGTCTTGTTTATTTCACTTGATCATTCTTGGTTTGAAGTTGAGGTTGTCTGAGAACAGGATTGCTACCCATGCTTTTTTCTGAGGTGCTGGGGCATGTAGTATTGTTTTCCATCCTTTGACTTTCAAGCTGTGAATTTCTTTATGAGTTAAGTGTGTTTCTTGTATACAGAATATTCTTGGATTTTGTTTCCTAATCCACTGTGCCAATCTATTTCTCTTAATTGATGAATTGAGTCAATTTACATTGATGGTTATAATTGAGATGTATTGACTTATGGTTGACATGTTATTTACCTGCTATTGTTTACTCTTTCTCTGTGTTTAATTGTTTGCCCTATTTAGTGGGTTCTTTCTGTTCTTGTTCGTGGAGATCTGATCATTTTGGTCCCTCTCTAGAACATCTTTCAGTAGCCTGTGTAGGGTTGGCTTTGTCATCATGAAATTCCTTAGTTGTTCTTTGTTATGGAAGTGTTTCACTTCTCCATCAAACTTGAAAGAGAGTTTTGCAGGGTATAGTAGTGTGGGCTGGAATTTGTTTTCATAGAGGACTTGAAGTACTCTGCTCCATGCTCTTCTTGCCTTTGTGGTTTGTGAAGAGAAGTCGGCTGTAATTCTGATGGTTTTTCTTTGAATGTGATCTGCTTCTTTTCTCTAGAGGCTTTCAGTATATTGTTCTTGTGCTGGATTTCTGGGATCTTGACTATTATATGTCTTGGTGTGTTTTTATTTGGGTTGAAGTTATTTGGAGTTCTGTATGCTGCAGTTAGGGAATGTCAGATTGGTTTCTCATATTGAGGAAGTTTTCCGCTATTACTTTTGAGAAATGTGGAGCACGTCATGAATTTGCATGTCATCCTTGCACAGGAGCCGCGACAATCTTCTCTGTATCATTCCTGTTTTAGGGTATGTGGTGCCAGAGCAAGAACACTTGTTTGGATTTCAGCTTCCAGTGATTCATGGGATTCTCACAAAGAGCTTTGTCTATAATTTTTTTTTAATTTTAACTTTTTTCTGTGAAAATCAAAATTGTGCTGAATAGGTAAGTTTCTTTTGTAAGAATATGAAGAGAAAAATTAATGTTTTAATATATTTGACTAAAATTTTTGAGGGAAACGATATTCTGCATTTTTCCAGCATGGACTACGCAGTTACAATATCAACCGGAGAAGAATGCTAATTTCGTTTCTTACACAGGTTAGAACGAATGCACAAATCAGTCCCCATTTTTGTTTGTTTTGTTTTGTTTTTGGTACCAAAGATGGAACTCAGGACCTTGCACTTGCCAGGCAGGCACTTGTGCGTCTGAGCTAGCTCCCTGCCCCAGACATCACTATCCTAATGCCAGGTGTGTGTGTGTGTGTGTGTGTGTGTGTGTGTGTGTGCGTGATCCAACAGATGATGAGTTGAGCAGATTGAGCAGCTGTGTTGTTTCACTTCAGTTTTCCTCATTATTAGCTGTTAAAAACAAAGCCCTGTTCAGCTATTCGATCAAAGTAATTCGCTCATGACATTTTGCCTTTTAATGTGTCTTGTGACCTTGCTGAAATCTAGCTATTAAGCCACCAGTTTTGTAGGTCATTTAGCACAGCAGTGACCTACTGCCCTCTAGCTCTGCTCTAGGTAGCGCCTATTCTCTGTCCAACTCTTAGGAGCCAGCATAAGTATGTAAACTAGCTTGGTTTAATTACCTTTACTGTATTATAATTTTGGAGGTATCAGAACAAGATCATACATAATATCATTTCCTGTTGTATGGGCAATTCTTTCTCAAGTTAGAAAGTTATCTCATTTTTACTTAGTAAGTTACTTGGTTTTTACTGAAGTACTTTTTCTCCAAACTCTTACAGAGTCGTGAATGTGGTATCAAGATGGATATGCAAAAATTTCGTTTTCATACGATGGGCATCGTTGTTGGGCCCTCTCTTCTGCTGCTGCAAGGAAAACCGACTTTCCCTATCTGCTTACCGCAAAATTGAAAGCATCTTGATACGCTTGGCTCCGCGTCCCGCCCCTGGGCTCCGCGGGTCTTGGTCTCTGTTGCTACCGTAGTTGCCTGCTGCTCAGACACAGTGATGTCAAGTCCCGCTCAGCGGCGGCCCGAAGCTCTGACTACAAGTTCTAGAGGAAAAGTTTGGTTCTGGATTTTAGACTTCATAGAACAGGGACTAGCGGAGGCCTAGCTGTTTTTCACTAACCTTCAAGTTTTAATCTGCATAGATGTTTTTCTCTCGCTCTGGTGACTTCTGAGGAAATTCTTGCAGCCAGAATTCCGAGAGACACACAGCGAGCCCGCTGAGCACCGAGCGCCTGCGCGCCGGAGGCTGCACGGGACCGCGCTGTCGCCCTCGCCTGTCCACGTCTGGGGTCTGAGAGTCCCGGCAGAGCCGTCGGCCCGGCTTCCTTGTCCTCCCATGGTCCAAAATTGCGCAAATAAACTGATTGCTTTCTTCATCCTTCTTTCTTTTCTCTTCACCTCAATTTCTAAGTGTCAAATTAAGGTTGTTAGATGGTGTGAAAATATTTCAAAAAGGAAAAGAAATTTGTCCTGATAAGTTATTCAAAAGCAATGGTGTCAATAAGAGGTCTAGGAATTCCCCTTTGAAAATAATGAAACCTCCACAGATGCAGCAATTTTACTCTTGTACCCCTAATTAACTCTTTTTTTATGAGCAGAATATATTTATTGAAAGAAAGCTCCTGTCCAAGAGAGGGCCAGGAGGGGGACCCGAGCGGTGGCTCCTCGACTAATTAACACTTAAATCAAAGGTAAGGAAGCGCCTTAAACTTCACAGGGTAAGGATCCTTAGTGGTGTATTAATTTTTAATTCATTAATTCATTTCTATGGCAGCACTATTTTGATTAATATTCAAAACATATTTAAAAACTTTTCTTCTCAAACAAAAGATACTACCTTGTTGCTAATAAATTAATGCCAGATGTTCTATTTAAAAATTTAGCTGTAATTCAGTTAATAATGTACTAATATTCTTGCTGAGTGATTTAAGAGGTTAAGTTCATATTTTAATTTCTTTGGCGTTTGAGATGTTTTACTATCTGGAAAAAAAGAAACACCAACTTCTCCCTATTTGGGGAGCAGATGAAATGCTGAATTTCAATGAAAAATTATTTTTATTACTTGAGCCATTCCCTTAATAAAATTAGGATGTCTGTCACAGTCAATCTTTTCATTACAGTCTAAGTAGAGGTCCCTTCAGGAGGTGGAAGACCACCCAAGTAGCAAACATTGATTGCAATGCCCCTTAGCAAAATTACAGTAAAAGGAACACTTTCACAAGTTCTCAGGGTTGTGGGGCTGTCCACCCCCTTTATTTACGTATTTGCTGCAGAGTCTCATTACCCAGCTCAGCCTCCTTTGTAGTCATCCTCCTGTTCAGTCTCTCTGGTGCTGGCATTACAGACATGGGCCACCACACCTGGACTTGGCACCAGCACAGCATGCCCTGGGGGTGGGCCTGGCATGGCGCACAGGACGGGGGATTGAACCTTCATCTCTGAGCTTGCCAAAGCAGTCACTTAATCCACTGAGCATAGTTGCAGGCCCTGTCTACCCCGTTTAGATTTTGAAATATTCAATAGTTTGCCATCATGGTTTAGACATGGGGTATCCTCAAAAACTCACAGTTCTGAAGGTGACTGGAGCTGCTGGCTGGAGCTGCGGACGTGACCTGGAAGGATGTTTCCCTCTTGGCTCTTCCCTGTTTCCGATGCCTGATCACTGTGCGTGAACATCTTTCTCTGCAGAACCTTTCCACCCTCTTCTTTCTGCTTGGGAAGCAGCTAACTATGGCTAGCAATATGAGCTAGATTAAACCTCCCCTCCTAAGGATTAGGGTATTTCATTTTCTTGATGAATAAGGGCAGTGTCATCATTTAGCAAAAGCAAGCAAAGCAATGGGGTTCGAGCTTTGTAACATTATATCCAAAGCCCGCTGGTGTCCTGCACTACTATTCAACAAGAGTATTACATCTTTCAGGACCCTTGGAGCCCGTTCATACAGACAGATAATTAATCTACCTGCGTGATTCTTTGAATATAACTCCTGATTCAAAAATGTACCTGTGAGCAAATTACTTAAAATTAAGGAGTTTTATAAAAATCTCTTTGATATAGAAAAGGTAAAGCTAAGAAAGTAAGACAGCCTGCTAATATTCCATTTAGAGAAAAAAGATTATCACAGAAAGTTCCTGATGGTGACATTTTTCAGGCTTTCACCTTGACTAACGGCAGTTCCACCTTAGGTTAACGGTTTAGTTGGTTTGAGGACCACTCTTTGGGCCCGTAGAATTCTTCACTTTTCTTCTCAGTAAAAACATTATGTTAAAATTAATACACTAATCGCAAGCTATTGAACTTAGAAGAGCCATCACTTAACAAAGGTTCACGCCTGTCACTTACTCTCCACGGAGACTTGCACATGCCTTCTGATTAGAAGGAAGGCATTGGTGAACTCCTGTGCACATTGCTGCTGACGGACGAACGTGAAGATGCAACCGCCCAGCTGTTCGCAGTCGACACCCACCTTCATCCATTCAACTTACCTGCTGCCTTCGGCACCACAGGGAGTCAGCACTGCAGAACTGGGTCATGCGTGCAACTGTTAAAATTTAAATATTAACTGACTTAACATACATTTTAAATTTAGCACCTCATTTGCCCTCGCCACAGAATCAACTGCTCCATCGCCACATAAAGCAGGGCGCCAACATGTTGGGCAGCATAAATATACCGTGTTTCCATCACGATCTGTCAGAAAATTCTGTTGGAAAGCACTGCGTCAGAGCTATGTTTCTTTATATATTCATAACAGCAATAAAGCTTTTAAAAATATAGATGGCCTAGTACTATCCAGTTCAATCAGAATGCGTCATGGTGGCAACAAGATATAAACATTTGTGCCAGGGAGATAGCTCAGAAGAATAAGTGCTTGCCTGGCAAGCACAGGGTCCTGAGTTCAATCCCTGGTACTGAAAAAAAAAATAGAAAAAGAAAAATATATAAACATTTTTCAAGATTCTTCACCCCATGCAGATGCCTAATGATTCTAAGGGAACTTGTTTAAGATTTAATTTTATAAAGTAAAATTATTTCTTAAATCTACATCTTCCTTTTGACACATATACTTGTACTTAGCATTTAAAGATGACAAAAATTTTCTCTTTAAACCAAATAAAATTTCCCAAAATAGCAATTATGAGAATGACAAAAGCAGGCATGCCTCCACTTAGTTCAGACCCAACTCTCTCCACCATTCATCGCTATTATTAGCTGACAGTAAGCACGCCCTTCCTACCTTCCGTGTCCCTTAGAAGTCTCCAGCTAGGGCCCAAGTCTGTGTGCTGCTTCCGAAGCTGTGGAGCCGAGGCTGAGGACTTCCACGTGGACGCCATGTGTTTGGCTCAGGATTCTGATTGCTGTGGGGTCCAAACGTCACGCGCCAGCTTGTGACCTCATCATAGCACAGTGGGCGAGTGGGAAGGCGCAGCCACGTGCATAAGAGGCAGCAGCCCATGGGAGAGCACGGAGGTGAACACTCAGAAGGCAGGCTCGCGCTTTGGACCACAGTCTGCTGTGGTGCGAGCTAAGCAAGGTCCATGACACCTACGTTCAACTCTTCTGGGGTTTGTGCCTGAGAGATCTAGCCTTGTCTGTGAGGGCCTGCCTTTTAAATGTTTCATCTGTAAGACCATGTGACACAGGAGGCCAAGCCTCCGTATGTGGGGCCCTGAGAGGCGTTCCTGAGCCACGTCAGACTTGAGTCCTGTCCTCACCAGTTCTAACTCTGCTTCCACGTGCCAGGTACTCATCACAGTGCTGCCTCCCTTCTTGGTACCAAAATGGGTTTTCATCTGGCTTCTCCTGAGAAAGGGAACCAACAGAACCAAGTCTAAATGGCTGGCCGACACGGTGCCAGAGGCTGAGCAGTTCTGCCCTGTGCCCCTCCCTGGAGACTCAAGAGGGTAATGTTGTAGTACTGGACTAGATCTCAAGGCCTGGGCATCAGAGGAGCTGATGATGTAGGTGAGAGGAATGTCCGCTCAGGCGCTCAGCAGAGACAGTACAGAGCCCCTTGCCCTGCCTTCTGTCCTTCTTAGGGCCCCAGAGGACCAGCTGAGGCCCACTCACGGAGGAGGGCGACACACTTTGTCTACTAGCTCAACTGCCAGGCTCAAGCAAAATGCCTCACAGAAACACACAGAAATGCCTAAATATGTGGGTGCCTGTGGCCTGGTAAAGCAGATGTACAAAATCAACCACTGCAGAATGATAGGGTCCTCTTCTGCCCCCAAAGGCATGGGCAAAAGTATCATGACTGATTTACTGCACCAGAGCCAAACCAAACCCAAACAAATAGAATGTGGAAAAAAGCTGGGCTTTCTCTGAAAAATATTGTTTTAAATATAAACATTTTGCTTGATCTCCAAAGAAATTTGAAATGGCTTCTTGCTACAAAACTCATATAAATTTGTAGCCCATATTTGCACAGTGACACCAGTTCTCTTAGGTCTTTTAGACATGAAAAATGGGCTTTATAGATGGGGATGAGTCTGCTTACAACTGACCTATTGTGTGGCTTGCAGTCTTATGTAGCAGCAAAGAGATTTTAGTTTGCAAGGTAGGTGTTTTCCTTTAATATGTTCAAAGAAGTACAGATTGTATCCTGGGAGAAATATAACGATATGGATTTTCAATATTTTTGTGGTCCCCTAATACATTGAAAATCTATTCCCTTTCTTTTTATAAAAATCCATTTCCATCTACTGAAATACTTCGTGGTGAATTCCAATGAGGCCTTGTCCTGGGGGTGATGTGTCCTGAGAATCAAATAACACTGACAATTTCTCTGAGCTGAGAATCCCATATTTTTAATAAATATATCCTGGTTGGTGTCTTTTCATTAGAGTCAACTTGAGACTGTTTGACAAACCATACCCATAAACACTGTCCTCGTGTCAAGGCGTAGTTTGATTTCCAATCGGACTGCTTGCCTGAAATGATTGCAGCGTTCCCCGGAGTGGACGACTGGCTGGGCGGAAGCTGGGGACGGTCCACACCGTGGCTCAGCCGTTAAGGAATTTTACCGATGGAGTTTTTCATCTTGGCTTCAACCAAAGGTGTTGTCAAGAAGAGAGATTTAAGGGAAGCAGTAAAACAGGCCTAAGACATTAGAATAATGAGACAGAAAACCCAGAAGAAGAAGAAATAATTGTGGTTCTTATTCACCTGGTGAGGGCACTTTTAGAAGCCTGTCACACAGGCAGCTAATTAAGAAGCCGCTAACGGGAGTGCAGACAAAGGCAACCTGAGGATGCTACTTGGGAGAACGTTCGCGCAGTGTGAACGCACTGGCAGGCGCGCGTGTTTCGGTGGTGCCCGGAGCCCGACTGCGCCTCCTGAACAGCCACATGTTTACTTCCTGTCAGGTCTTTAATACTCATCCGTGCTGAAGAAAGCCCTGAACTTTAACTTACTAATCATCATCTAAGACGTGAAATAAGTCACAGGAAAATATGACTGGCTCCGAGAAAACAAGTCCCTGCAGCACTTTCCACCAACTCGAGGCGGATGCTGGCTTCAGCTGAGCTCCCTCATGGGGAAGATGCTTCAAGTGGCGACTTCAGCCCTTTCCAGGCCACTCTTCTCATCTGGGAATGAAAGACGAGTTTCAGTGAAATTCAGCCTCAGTTATGTAACCCGAAGCTGGCCAGGCCCAGGCTTGATCGGCAGCGTGGCTTCTGGACACGTGCGTCCTTTGGCAAGTGGCCCCTCGGGCTGTGGCTGCCGTAGCCCCGTCCCTTACTGGAAAGGCAAGACTTGGTAGGGACCTGCAGCTACTCGGACTGAGGCGGTGTCTCCTCAGGGGAGAAGACCGAGCAGCGCTGGCAACGCAGTGTCCCTCCACTATGCAAGAGAAGAGAAAGTAAGACCAGCGCTCAGCCAGGTCAGCGTTACAGGGTTACAGGCCTAAACGAGGTGCGAATTTAGGGCAAATCCACACTTTTTATCCAAAAAGTGAAAGAAAAAGAGATTAACTCTCTATCCCTGCCAAGACTCGGTGGGAAGAAGCTCTGGAGTGTCTGCGGTACTGTCATGAGGAACTGCCGAGATAGTTCTGAAGGTACGTCAGTACATTCCTAGAGTTCACTTGGCCCTCAGTTTTAGAGAAAACTTTGCAATGTGAAAATCTGGAGACTGAGAGAAATGTCTTTATTTCAAAGGCTACCAAAGGAGTCAAAATTACTGTCCTTCCGAAAAAAATATGTTCTTTTAAGAAAATGTGAGCTGGTGAGATAGCTCAGCAGACTAAGTGCCTGCTTAGGCAAGTGCAGGAACTGGTTTGATCCCAGCACTACAGGCCATGCCAGCCCCATCCCGGGGTGCGCTGAGCCAGCCACTGAGTCCAGGTGTGGGGGTGTACGCCTGCAATCCCGCTGCTGGAGAGGCTGAAAGCGGAAGATCATTATGAGTGAGCTGAGTAGTGAGACCATGCACTACATACATAAAAAAGAAAGAAGATGCAGGAAATTTATGTGTGTTTTATAATGGTAAGTTTAGTTCACTTACTTTGATTTTTTTTGTAGCAAAGAATCACATATGGGTTTAATTTCCTGCATCTTAGTAGTTACAACAAAAGAAGAATATAGCTTCCTTTACCAAGGCTTGGGTTTTAACGGGGACAACATATAATCAAAGAGAGTAAATGCAAAGACAAGCATAGCTCCAAAAGCTTCACCCTGGAAATCAACTGTAGGCATTGAATAATGATGACATGCAGAATACTCGTCTTTGCTTTTTTTCTTAGCTTAGTTTCTATTATATTTGCCAAAGATTTCTCGGGGCTCAGAGAAGAGCGCTTTCTCCACTGTTCAGCCCTGGGCATCACTGCTGGCATTCAGAAGCACACTCCAAGCCTCAGGCACCGAGGTGGGGCCTCCCATCCGTGGTTTGCTGTGACTAGTGCAGTCGCAAGGCCTTTCTGGAGGTGACACGTCTAGAGTCTGTACCTGACTCACAGTCCAGTGCTGGGGTTAAGGTGTTGGAGCTCCGCCAGCCCTGGGGTGGGAGGCTGCATGTGATGTGAGGTACAGAGAGAGGCTTGCCCTCTTTCTCCTGGTGCTTGTGCTGTCTTCTGACCATTGCCTCTGTGCCATGCACCACTGCCTGCGAGCCAGCTGAGTACGGACTGAAGCAGACCTCTTTTCTTTCTCTTAGTTCCAAACTGATTGAAGACCTGATTAGTTTTTACAGAGTTGCCCGTCAAGTATTAGCTTCTAGTTTTTAAAAAGCTGAGTTGGACAGCACAGCCCAGAGCTGCATCTGCTCTCATCTTACTCCCAGCTTCCACTTGGAGCTGGGCGTCTACGTGGCCTTGGTCAGAAGAGGCCGAGCCTACATCCATTAAAGGAAGAGCTGGGAAAGTTGAGCACTTCTGGGAGGCAGAACCAGGAGAAACTTTCTCTGTGTTCAACAATCAGATAGTCAAGTTTTATTTCCTTAAGGGGGAAGGCAATTTGGAAAAAAATTCTCCTATAAAGTTTCACACTGCTAAACGAAGTAGACAAGTATGTCAAGCCTACCTTCAACTTCCAAAAGGAGTTAAGGTTTGATTATCTTGAAAACTATGCAGTAATATATTAGAAGAAAGCTCGTAACAAAGCTTTTAGCAAGAATTATGCAAAATTTTAATTGTAGAACTGAAGAAACTATGGAGGCCCCTAGTGGAAATGGAGTACTTAGGTGAATCTCTGAGGATTGAGCAGATCATGCCAATTAAATAAACCAGGAAAATGCCAGCCTTTCTTACCCACTTTTCAGATCTCTGTTCCCCATAACCCTGGTAAGTCTGTCAGAATCTGACTGATTGCATTCAGAAAACAAATTCTCAAGTTCAAATGCATGCATAAGCTGATTTACCAATGTTGGTTACATCTCAGTGACAAATGGCTTATACTTTGTGGGCAAATGCATTGAAGTGGCTATAGCTAAACCTGTTTATTTATTTGTTTAAACTGAATAATCATTGACCAACTGGAGAGACTTAGAAAAGATTAGTTTCTCCTGTGTCAGCTCCTTTATATGCTTTTCTGGCCGTTAAAAGCAACCTTATTTGTCTTTGTATACTTTTCCCTAGAAATCATCACAAATGTGTTTTAGATTTCATCAATAACAAATCAGAAGCAGGAGAAAATAGCATCTGTTTTTTTACTAATTTTTCCCCGTTCATTTCTAAACTTTGCTCTTTAATGACATTTGAAATGTTTTTGCTGTTCTTACAATACATCAGGAAGTGAGATAAGTAGGTCATGTGTGAGCGGTTGGTGTTCAAGGCTGAGACATGCTACAGGGACTGCAAAGCTGTAGTCGCACGTCCTTGAGAAGCTGCAGAACCCATCACTGGGCCCTGGTCAAGCTGGAGTCCTGGGCTTCGAGATGGGTGGCCCCGGAGGGCGGAGGTGGCCAGGAGCGCCCCGGTGCTCATGTCAGGCGGGGCTTGAGCTGGTGAGCCAGGCTCTTCCTCCACTGTCATTGTTTGTGTATTTTCCTTCCTTAACGTGTGTTCCCTCCATTAAAATACCACACACTGCTTCACAACCACTTGTCAGTATTTCCTCTGGAATCTGAATAAAAATACAAGTTGAGATACGTGAGTATGAGTGAAATAAAAAACGTGGAACTCTGTGAAACAGAAAATGCAGGAGTCTTGAAAAAGCAGGATCAGGTTTCCAGTGCAAAGCTGCCTGGGTCACCAAGTAAGCAAGATTCGCAAGAGTAAGTGTTGCACTGGGCTTGCTTTGAAAGGGACGGGGAGTAGCTGGCACTGATGACACTAACTGAACAGCCAGGTTTTGCATTCTGGCTCTGTGACATGAATTTCTAGGGGTAGTGGTGCTGCCAATCTAATCTGGATTTCGAGAGTATCAAATCATATCAGCGTGGCTGTTACGGATACCTGAATAAGCTACGAGGGCAACCCAATGAGAAAAGACATGCTTTAGACAAATAACATTTTAGAAAATTAGTAAGTCCCAGAAATTTTTACTGGCAACTTGGAGGAAGAAGAGAACTTTACTCCAGTGGTGAGGCGTAGACACACTGCTGTCTCACATAGGTTTCTAGGAAGGAAATTCCCTACAGGGACTTTTAGGTCCTCCCTCAGATAATTTGCTCAAATAGTTGATTTAGTTAATGGGAAAGAATCCATTCCCAGCTGTTTTTCAGAGTAATACTGAGAAAAATTAAATAGCTATTCAACTCAGTACCTTAAAGTACTTAATGCCTAACATGTCAGTTAAACATACGCTGACACTTGCCGTCATATCAACAAAATACTGAACAGATAACTGATTTGCAGACGGAGTGGGCTCTAGAGGGGTTCCAGAGTGGCTGGCATTGAGGAGGGCAGAAAACGGTAACGCCGGATCCCCAGTGTCGGGTTGCCGCATCTGGCTGCAGTAAGGCTGAAGCCAAGACTCTCCCAGTAGGAACGAGAGGGATGGGATTATTAACCCAGACAGGAGGGACCCTGAGAGGCGGGGTGTGTCTCACGATGTGCCAGTCCAGAGTGACAGTGCGCAGATTAGTGAGTGTGTCCCTGGGGAGACAGAGGATCCTGCACCCCTTGTGCTGTGATCCAGTTCCTGAGGGTAACTCACATGGTTCATTTACAGTCAGCTAACTAACGTGAAACACGAGCGCATTATGTGCAGTCATTGTCACGTGTTTTCTTACTTTATGACTCTTCCCGGGACATTCCTGGCTATATCACAGGCAAACGAAACCCATCTAGCAGAACTCAGTGCAACTAGATTAGTGTATACAAGATTAAACATTGAAAAATGTATTTTTAGCCTGAATTAGATAGAGACACTAGCTGTTAGGTCTTCACATTCATTTTGTGGAAAATTATCACCGAAGCATTAACTGATTTTAGTAAAGATGACTGTATTTTAATTCATACCAATATACGATTCCAGGAATCCTGTAATTCTACGGCCTAGGTAATATTTCACCCTTGCTCTTTCTGTACACGGAGACAAACAGCTACATGAGATGGAGCAAGGCAGCACCAGCAGGTAGTGCACATAAAATATAGGATATTATCATCATAAACTTGTGTTTCTAAAAGTTTGTAATGCATTCAAGCAAGATCTTTTCAGTGCTCCCTTAATTTTTCTGAATGGGAAAGAATAAAACCATATATAATCTGAATTCTATTGCTTATAATTTATTAAGTCAAAGCATTTTTTTTGCAAATTTTCTGAAGAATTCTATGGCTAGCTATCTCATCTGGTATATGTTGAAGTACTACAAAAACTGTAGAAATCATGAAAAGTTAGTTAAAGTGGCATAATTCTAGAAGAGTAGCCCTGAATTCGGAAATCTTCATCCCTGCTGTATTTTCCTTCATGTTTCATATATGACCGTGCACCTCACCATCATTGCTTTATTTCATACTGAAATCTTGTTGATTTCCCCGGTCTTCCATTTTTATTTTTTCTCTAATGCTCTCATAGCCTAACATGATGTCATTAACTTATTTTTAAATCAACAATTATTTTCATGGCTAGAATGTAAACTTTATCAAGACAAGAATATTCTTCTGTTTTATTCCATGATTTATTTGAAGTTCCTAAAATAGTGCTCACATGACAGGAATGTTTCAAAAATGATTTTTGATTGACATAAATGGAGATGACATTTAGCAAAGACACACAGGTGCTAAGAGAGTGGATCATGAGGGTGTCTGCCGAAAGCATATTCCGGAAGGGAGCACTAAGCATAGAGAAATGTGATGGAGGCTCCAGGGGCAAGGACGCTGGTGTTGCCACAGGGCTGAGAGATGGTGGAAAGAGTAGGAAATAGAGACACACAGCTGCACGTGCTGGGGTCTGCGCTCTGAGCCTTCAATGAGGAACAGCACCTGGCTTTATCACGTTCCGGCTTCAGAGCAAGGCCCCTGACTGAAGCCAACCCCACACCCTCCTTGGTAGTGCTGGAATGTCTATATCCCGGAAATACTGTGGGAATTAGGAGTAGTATTGTAAAATCTCTTCTAAGTGGACTGATACAGTATAGACCCCTTTCTACCCATATCTGCCTCTTTATTTATTGAGTACTTTGTTAGTCGTTTGAGTTAGAGAACTCTAAAAAGTATTGTAGAGGTAAATCTGTCCCCTATCCATGAATCTAAACTGAGAAACATTAGCACACCAAATCTCCCAGGACGATCTCCAATAATCTGAAGAATTTGGGGAAAGAATCAATTACCAAATAAAATGAAGTCAACCTGCACTCTCTAATCAATCAATTCTCCAGTGATGGCCAACTATTTTGATTAATGGCTTGGCCTGTAGATATCTGAGTTTCCCTTTAAGAAAAATCTATGACAAAAGATAAGGAACCAGGGCAAAAATAATCCTAATCACAAAGCTAGGCAGGAGACCTCCACTATTATTCTAGAGTGAATGTTAGGGAGACCAATGATAACCATGCTTCTGTGCCTCTCCTCAGACCACAGGGAAGAGAGCTGAAGTATGTACTTACAGCACTGGAGATTAAATTTGCTAGATAGAATTGGACCCACAACATAGGGTTACATCCCTTTAGTAAGGAATTTTGAACTTTGAATATCATAGAATAGTTCCCCATTATTGTAATAATCTTTGAAGGTGACAATAGCAAGATTGTTCAAAGTCTTATGAGGAAGAAGAATATTACATTTCAATATTTATGCACAAAGGGATTGGGCACTGTCTTGCATATCCATGTGTCAGCCTTGTTCCTCAATTAGAAAGGGTACCAATTCAGGAATTCTCCGCTCATAGCACCTCTTCCTTTATTGTCCACTAAATGCATCAACATCACCCATATGAGTTCTAGATGTGCTGGGGAAATTCACTATTTGATCAATTCCTCAGGAAAACCAAATCTTTAGGGTTGAATAAAAAACATGAAGGGAGGTTTGCTTAGGCCAACATTCTTTTGGCACAGCAGGGCTGAGAGCTCAAAGTCATCTTGGAAACCCAATAAAATGGTTGCATTTCTTTTGCAACCAAGAAACTGAAATCTTTTTCTTTTTTGGTGGAACCGGGGATTGAACTCAGGGTCTTGTGCTTGCCAGGGAAGCACTTATTCTACTGAGCCATCTCCCCGGCCTCTGAAATCTTGAGTTGAAGGAAATGTTTCAACACATAGGATTAACATATTCCTCATGCCAATGCGGTTATAAACATGAATTTTCTGTTTTTTACTGGAAAGAGCAGTCCACAAAAGGCAAGCTAGGTCAGGGACTTGGAAGTCACGCTGAGGCTCTGGGCTCAGTGCGCTCTATTTGTAAATAAAATTGCTGCAGACAGCCTGGCACGCTGCCTGCTCTGACCAAGTACTTATGGTGCAGCTTTCTCCAGTTAAAGCCCACTACAAAAGCAGTGGGCCGCATCATTAGCAATCCAGGTAGGAAACGGGTCAGACTGACAGGACCCAAGAGAGCAGGAGCCGGAGGCACGCGTCCTCCCTGAGGTGCTCCGCAGCTAGTGGGGATCCCCGCTCCACCTCTGTCCTCTGCTCCTCAGTTGGCTCACTTCAGGTGGTATCTTTGCCTCACTCTGACTTTGTGTGCTCAAGAGGCAGACTGGGTCTCCAGGCCGACGGCAAGGCCAGCTCTGCGCAAGCCCTTTCCAGAAGGTTGTGCAGTATTTTCGGCGAGCAACTGCCAGGCGGCATCAGCTTTTAGGACAACTTTTGTGACACAGTCTCCAAAGCTCAAGATTTTAACTTATGCCTCACTCAGGAAGAGCTTAGGATATGCTTATTTAAAATTTCTATTTCTTTCCATGTTATTATTCCGCAATCTTACCCCTTGCTCTCCAGCAGTGAATGAAGGGTGACTGTACAGCATTAGTTTAGTGTTTTTCTTATAACAGACATAAGGAATCACACTCCGAAAGGCTAATTCTAAGAAGCGTGCCTTTTCTGTAGTTCATTCTTTCCATATTGATTCAGTCAATCAAGTATTTAGTAAACAAAAATATATCAGATAAATTTCATGCCAAGCGTGGTTCACATTCCTTCATTTATTTATTTTGTACTAGCTCGATTCTACACCTAAAGCATGCATTTCCTGTGACTGATTGATAGTTTATATCAAACCTTATACTAAAGGCCAAGGTGGTATTGCTAAACAGACAAAAAGTCTGTTTACATCAGCATAAGGAGCTGTCTCCTTTGGAGTTGATCAATGCTGTAAATCAGACTCACTGATTTCAATGCTTCATGCCTTCCCACTTTCTTAGCCATGTGGTTAGGAAACTTGTGACAGTCTACAGGGAGGTTGCCGCACAGGCTCAGTGGCTCAGAACCTGCAAACGGAGACTCAGAGAAGAAGTTTAGGGGTATTAGAGAAAGACCAAACAAGTATAAGGCAAAGTGCTGCACTCCGCGCGTTTCCCCGCTCCTTGGGGATCTGTGCATTTTCTAAGGCAGGCAAGGATCGAGAGTTACTGAGCATGGTGGCATCTCGCACGGCACAAGACTGAGGTAGAACCAAAGAACTGCAGCAAGAGAAAGCCAAGGAGAGAGCGTAATTCAGAAGTCGCACTTTAAATCAGATTGCAGTTTCAGTACTCAAGTGGTAGAGAGAATCAAGATCCTCAAAAACAGCGTGCCGTTGCCATTCACTTACCTGCTACAGGCCTTTCTCCTGTGAGTACAGCATCACTCTTTTCCTATAAGACAGGCCACCTATCATTCCACGAACCAGACCAAGCTAGGAACTTCCTGTGGGCTCACAGATTTCCAAAGCCAAAATTCCGCATTTCCCAGTTCTTTTTTGTTTTTCCTTTGGAGGAACTAGGGATTGAACTCAAACCCTTGCACTCACCAGGGAAGCTCTTATTCTACCAAGCCATCTCCCTGGCCCCTCATTTCCCAGTTCTGAATGACAACCTCTCTCTGTCTCTGTCTCTGTCTCTATCTCTGTCTCTTTCTCTCTCTCTGTCTCTGTCTCTCTCTGTCTCTGTCTCTGTCTCTGTCTCTGTCTCTCTGTCTCTGTCCCTGTCTGTCTCTCTTTCTGTCTCTGTGTCTCTCTCTGTCTCTGTCTCTCTTTGTCTCTATCTCTGTCTCTCTCTGTCTCTCTGTCTCTCTGTCTGTCTCTCTGTCTCTCTGTCTCTCTGTCTCTCTGTCTCTCTCTTCTCTCTCTCTGTCTCTGTCTCTCTGTCTCTGTCCCTGTCTGTCTCTGTCTCTCTCTGTTTCTGTCTGGCTCTCTCTCTGTCTCTCTTTGTCTCTGTCTCTCTCTCTGTTTCTCTCTCTCTCTCTCTGTCTCTCTGTCTCTGTCTCTGTCTCTGTATCCCTCCCTCCCTCCCTCCCTCCCTGTCTCTCTCCCCCTCTTCCTCCCATTTGCTGACACTGCATTTCTGAGTGTAGACTTCCAATATTTTGCATAGCAGTTCTAAGGCCCCGAGTGATGCACCCTGAATTTTCTTTTGCTGTGGTGGAAGTCAGTGATCCTGTCCCAAGAGTCAAATGGGTCAAGTTTCTCCACCTTCATTTTGGGGACTTCTTTAGGTCCTGTCAGATTACTATAGGGAGCTAAATTAGATAGAAAGTAATGTGCAGTCAGGTAGTAGACCTTTGAGAAAGTCACCTCAGAAAATAAGGCACAGGTATTACAGCTGCATAGGAGTCCGAAGACAGGGAGACCGTCATGCCCCGGCCTGCCTGCCGCGGCCAGGACGCAGCAGGGACTGTGTGAGGCGTCTGCAGAATGCACTGGACTGGCTGCTGTGGCTTTCAACCTGCCTCTCTAAAGACTTGTTCTTCCTCTTCCCTCCTGAACAGATTGTGGAGGATGAAATTCCTGCTTTCAGCGTGAGTAATAAAACAATCATTGTCCAGTGGGTGAGACTGTGGTTCACTTTCACAAATATCAAACGACTTCTTAGACAGGTGCTGAGCAACGCCGACCAACAGGCGGAGGAAGCTGTCAGGTGAAACTGCCCGCAGACGGGACCTGAGATGCAGGACAGGACACAGCGCTAGAGCGAGTCTTCAACAGCTTACCTCTGGTCACACAGAAAACTACACGTTTTCAACACCAGGCTACCTGTCAACTCAACACGGAATTGAGCCTCGTGAAGTCTTGCCAAGTTCCTGGCGGTTTACAGTTTACGTACACAGGAAGACGGGGAGGAACCACAGGATAGAGTGGGACGCCTGGGATGTCGCTTCGTGCCAGGCGCCGTGGGCTGGACACTGGTGGGCAGGATGAGAGACTCGGCAGCCGTGGTGCTTCGGGCGGTCTCAGTCCCCTGCCTCCTGCGCTCCGCAGGGGAGTTGTTTCCACCCCTCGCCTTCCCTGAATGCACCCCTCTGGCCGGTCCCCCTCACTCAGATCCTCCAGCGCCTCCCATCGCCAGGCAGGAGCTGGGTTCCAGAGCCGTTCTCTCACTGTCCTGGTCTGAAGCAGACATTCGCTTTGGACGTTTGGTTTCTTGGCGGAGGCCTTTGTCCCGTCTTCCCCGTACCCACGGAGCCCTTTTCCCTACATCATGCGACCTGCGTACTTTCCAGGAAAAGGACGACAGAGTCTGGCAATTGTCTGGAGCTTGGCGCAGCTCCACGTGGAGTTGATACACTGCTTTCATTCACATTTTATTCATCAAAGTTGGTCCCTACTTAACTGCTTTCTGGGGCTGGAGACAACCCTACGTGTGTGTGCGCGCGCACGTGTGCATGCATGTGTTACCAGGGATAGACACAGAGCCTTCATCCTGAGCCTGCTTTTATTCTTTAAATTTTGGGACAGGGCCTAGCCAAGGAGCTCAGTTGCCCAGACTAGGCTGAAGCCTGCCATTCCCCCGCCTCAGCCCACAGAGAGCTGCGATTACTGGTCTGCACCCCACACCCCGCGAGAAAAACACGTTCGTCTAGACAAACACCCCCTCCTCCCCTGGGAACCTCCTCACAGTCCTCAGATCACAGCTCCTGGGCTCTGCATGGCCACTGGAGACGCAGTTTGCTGTTTTTATTCTCAATTTCTGTTCTTCTTTTATAATACTTTAGAGTAAAAATGTCACATTGTACGAGCTAGAATGACAGCTACCCAAATGGCGGTGAGGCACTGCTAGCTTGCAGAAGCGTGTCCAGGGTGCCTACTTAGCGCCTGCTGACCTCTGTGGGAGGGCAGAGCTTGACACAGAGAGATAACGCAACTCGCCCCTGAGGCTCTATTCCAGGAGCAGAGCAAAGCTCAGAATGGTTGAGAAACTTTAAAGATACACTGGAACAGAAGCAGTCCGGGGAATGAAACTTTTAGAAACTGGCTCTAAAAGTTGGCCTAAGGAGATACGTGTGAAAGTGAAATTTGGAGAAATGATTTATGCACTGAGGAAAAATGTCTGGGGAGAAGTAGGTGAACGGTCAGGTCAGCACTAATAAAAATGTGTACCAAGACCATTTCTGTGGTTTGGAGGTTATTATTTTCTGTACTTTAAAGCTTAGCTGAGCACTTGGGAGGCTGAGTCAGGAGGCCTGCCAGGAGTTCAAGGTCAGTCTGCTTCACAGCACATCGAAGGCCAGCCTGCACTACACAGAAGGACATGAGACCCTGGCTCAATGTTTTATATAGTACATAATATACAGTTTATGAAAAGAATTTTAAAAACTGAAGCACTTGGTTCCACAATGAACTAAGACAGTGAATACAACCTACCTAGACCAATTCCTGACTAATAAAGTCTTAATACATTTTAGCCCTTACTACTCTGATTCCAAGACTGGCCCCCAGTACCTTCAAGCTTCTCTTACATTCAGGTGAATCTTACAACCTGTGAGCTCTTAATGATGCCTGCTGCCAAGTGGCAGTTGTGCCTTGGTGGTGTGAAGGTGGCACCTTCCTTGGCACATTTTGCAATATTATGAAATTACACTAAATTGTCTATGATTAGAGAATGCATAGTGTTGTATATTTATTTAATTCATTTGGCGCAGGGTCTTGCTATCCAGCTCAGACTCATAGTGATCCTCCTGTTTTCAGCTTCCCCAGTGCTGGGATTACAGGCATGAGACACCATACCCAGTCTTGGTGGCCTGCTCAGCTCACCCCAGGGCAGGGCCAGTGTGAAGTATGGTGCAGGGGATTGAACCCCAGTCTCTGTGCCTGCCTAAGCAGTCGCTTAGTCCACTGAGCTATCTCGCTGGCCCTACCATCATGTTATTAAGTCAAAGTTTGCCAAATTGTTTTCAGGAAATGTGATGATATAGAAGCAACAAATAGAAAATAAAATGCTTGTAAATTTATCCTAGCAATGAGCTCGAGCTCACTCATGTAACAGTTGTGTCTTTTCCCTCATCTCAGAATATCTGCCCTTTAGGGAAAAGACAGAGAACTACAGAAAGGGGGGAGGGAGGTGATAGAATTGGATCTGGAGTGCACGAAAGGAACAGGTAGTGCTTATGCTGCAGGACCCAATTTTGCATGCCTATATGTGCTCTTTGAGAGACTATTTTTTTTCTCATTCTTAAAAATCATTTTCATAAGAAAAAATAAGCCAACAATGAAACAGTTTCAAAAGAGGTTAGTACGACAGTTACAATAATTGATACATTGCATATTTTTGTCTTTGTAGTAGTTATTCAGAGGACAAGATACAGACATGATACCTTGTCTAAACAATATTAGTACAAACCTTTCTTCTCAATGAATTGTCTAAGAGAAAGCATCTGTATACCTATCCTATCATCCTTTCTTTATATCCTCCTGGTTTTGTTCTGTTTTGTCAGAGATGGGTGTTTCACTACAGTTAGAGAAACTATATTTTGAGAAGTCTTAAGAGGACCTTTTCATACTTGGTGCCAGTCCAAAGATTGTAGGTACCTGAGTTCAGCAAACCAGCCTAATACAGTCCAATAGTCCATAATAGCCATGAGTTATCAGCAGAACTGGCAGTTGTCAGAAGTTGTTGACTTGAGCCTTTTACAGCTCAGCATATTAATATAGCTTTACTTATAATGCGTCGTGGTTACACTCTTCTGCTGGATGGTTAAAACCAAATTAAAGCAAAAGGTATATAACTAAAAATGCAACTTTTGCTATCTGACAAGGTCGTTTCCATCAGGTTTTTGAAAATAGCAGTTAATGGGCAGAACTCTCACCCTGACTAACTCTCTATGCTGGTGTCTGTGAGCTAAGAAATTGCAGTGTGCACAGCAATGTGTAATACTACAACAAACCTTAAAATACCTGTCATTTCAGTCTTCTAAATGCATACTGCTTCTAATGTCATATCAAATATTGCTATACACTCTGTACAGTAAATGTTTCTGGAAAAAAAAGGTATTAAAGTAAACAAGAGACAAGAAAAGCAAAATGTCATAGAACTGTCCTGTTACAATGTTGTGTAGGGTTTGATTTCTAAAGTTCTGTGTAAAATATGTGTGATTGTTTTTAACATTGTATAGGGATTTAAATTTTAGATATCCATGGTTTTTGGAAAATAGCACTTCCATTTTATGTCTAAGGTGCTTGATATTCAGACAGATAATGATGTTAAATTTAACAGCTTCTGTTACAGGGTAATAATATCATTAAGCTTCTCTTTTGGATGTTTAACAACTAAAGTTTGCAGACAAAAATAAGAGAGGTGGATGGACTGAAAGAATTGCCAACATTTTGGCCCTAGCCCTTCAAGGTCAGTGAAGACTCAGGACATAGGAGAACCTGTACTGTAACACCATGTAACTCAGTTGTGCCCCAAATTTTCTGATGAAGGAGATTATGGGGCCACAGAGGAAAGTGATCAGTGATGTAGAGTGTGCCTAAGGAGAGTCACATGGAGAGAAAACATTCTCTCAGGTTTTCACAGAGAGCGAATGGCCGTGATTCAACCACATGGCTGTGACTCAACCACATGGCTGACACTGACAAAGGATCTACAAAGTGCAGTACAGGGTGTCAGGGTAAATCCTGAGGGCATTTTAATAACTACTTTGAAGGTAACAACCATTGCTAATTCCCTGTCACCTTATTTTGAAATTTTCTTTCATTTTTTAATGTTTTTTCTCTTTAAAATAAAAAAAAAAATGCAATGAGCCTAGAAAATGAAATTGTGAGTCACTGAACCTGAAACCTGAATTTTTATGTCCTACCTAAACCCTGTGTTGAAGCTCAGCTACTAGACTCAGGAGCTAGCTGGGTCTCAAGAACAGAGAGAGACCCCTCCCCCCAGGTATGGTGCCCTCACAGCCAGGATCTCAGAGCCACAGCAGCTGGGAGAAGGCTCTGCTCTGTGAGCCTGCAAATGTCCCACCCCAGAAGGGGTGACAGCGGTCCAGCTTCCAGAACGGAGGGAAGCATGGGGTTGTTCATTTGCCACCCAGCTTGTGGTTCTGTGGAAGGCTGGGACATTCTTCCCTATGTGTCTCTCACTCTTTGCCCATTTTATTTAAACCAAGATGCATAGTTTAGTAATTACAGAAACAGTTGTTTTCCAACAGGCATTCTTTTAGAAATTAAAAAAGTTACCACACAATGTTAGAGCAGACCAAGGTCTGCTACGAAGGGCCAAGACTATGGTGCACCTCAATGTGAGTAGCTGGCACTTTATTTTATGTATTTTATGTCTCCATCTTTTAATCTAATGGCTCCTATAATTCACCTTATGGAATCAGTACAGTTTCTCTGTCTCTCTGTCTCTCTGTCTCTCTGTCTCTCTGTCTCTGTCTCTCTCTCTCTCTCTCTCTCTCTCTCTCTTTCTCTCTCTCTCTCCCTCCCTCTTTTCCTACCCTATCAACACCATCATCATTTGGTGATGCCTGGCACTTTTATCTCTTGTCTTTCATTCGGCACACCTGTGTCCTAGTCACCTAACTAGATTTGACTTGTATTTGCATAGAATCCAAACTTCCCAATTTCTGCATATTAATCTGTGGTATGTAAGGTAGATCACCAGCTGACTGGCTTGGGAGCTGCTCGATAGACCAGCGACGTGCACTGCTGGATGTGTCTGTGGTCTGTCACAGAGGAGCAGCCTCCAACTCTGTCCCAGCGGTGACAAACTGAAGGCACGCGTGCTGCAGGGGCAGCCAGTGCCCTGTCGTCAGCTGAGCCAAGTCATCCCAGCAGCTGAGTATTTGATACAGATTTTTCTTCTAAACTAAAATCTTAGCATTCAGGTTTAATTGCAGAGTTGGCACTTTACAATAAATCATAAGTTTTATGTAGCAATTTGGGCACCGTGTCCCTCAAAGTTTCGGAGTGCGTGCTGCAAGTGTCCCCCCTTTTTCCTCTCTGCTCCTCCTTCTCTCCTTCCAGCTGACAGCTGAGCAACTCTGCTCCTCTTCATTCCTCTGCCATAAAGTTTCTGCCTTAGAGTCAGCAGACCATGGATCTAACTCCCGAAACCGTGAGTCAATTGACACCTCTGCTCCTTTAATTCTGGGTGTGGGGATTTGTGTTCCTGCCACAAAAAAGCTGACAGATTCATCCCGAGGGCCCCTAAGAGATCCACACATCCTCAGAATCTTTTGAAGCATGTTATCTGAACAGATTTTAATTTTAGCACCATGTGTTACTAATGGAAGGACTACGCTTCTCATCTGTAAAATGATGGTATAAGCCATACTTAAGAAGCTCTGAAGATTAAATTACTCAAATGATTGAAGGGTAGAGGGTAGTGAGTGCGCGTTTGCATCACACCTCCTAGTGCTGGGCGTTATCGTGCAAATGCGTGTGTGTTCCCCATGCAAGGTCCTTAGGAACTCCCTGGGCCCGAGCAGCACACTGCTCTGCTCAGCGTGCTAAACCAGTGTTTGGAGCTCTTGCTCTAGTGAGCTAAAATTTGCTGCCTATTCTGGGATTCTTGTGGTGTCAGTGTCTTGTTTGCCATACTGTGCCACAGTTTGGTAAGATGTTACCATTAGAGAAACTGATAAAAGATACACAGATTATTCAGATTATTGTCCAGATTATTTCCTTGGAATTCCATTTGAATTCATAATTATCTTCAGATAAAGTTTAATTTTAAAATATATTGTGGACTAAATAGTTTATACAATTTATTTTATTTTATTTTTTTACTGGTAACATGTTTTTGTTTTACACAATCTCAAGTATTACAGCTAATGCTGTCTTCAGTAACATAAACTGAAAATGATACAGCAAGAGGATTGAAGTCCTGGCCAGGCAAGCACGTTGTCCATTGTCATGCACTACTGAAGCCATTTAAGCCATCTATGATTGGAGGACCCTCGGCAGGCACACATGCGCCAGGCTCTGGTTGGAGTGTGTGAGTGCTGATTTTCACAGCCTTGCCAGTTCAGTGCCTCGCTTGTTGCTGCAGCTCTTCGTGGGGCGCTTTCCCTTCTGCATCTCCTCAGCCCACCGGCTGTCTGTGTATGCCCAGCCTGTGGCAGAAGCCACACACTAGGGGAGGCCCCAGGCCCACTCAGGCACTTCTCTGTGCCCCTGAGCACCCAAGCCTTTGGAAATGACTTTTCTTTTCTTTTTTTTCGTGAATAAAGTAAAAAAAAAAAAAAAAACCTTTAATTATTTTGTGCTAGAAATGCACATGCAAAAGCCCGCATTACCTGAAGACCATGTTCGGGGATCTCAGCTGTCACCCAGCAGCAGGTGGACAGGACCCCGATTGAAGTTGGAACCCTAACACCTCAGCACCGTGGCAGCTGTAGGAACCAAGGCCGGTGTCCAGGTGATATCCCATCCCAGGGTTCCAGGAGAGGCGGGCCCTCGGCACACCCTGCACCTGCAGCACATGGGCTAGGAATAGGCCCCGCAGCTTTGCGGCTTGGCAGCATGTTCAAAGTGCTTAGTGAAAGGTGTTCTCACGGGCAAGAGTTCTAGCTGGTGTCCTTAGAAAACAGCATCCCTGTTTGAAATGCTAGCGATGCCTAACATTTGAAGGGACAGACCACTTCATTGTCAGTTATTCTGGATGTGTTCTGATCCCTAAACTGTTAGAAATTAAAGTAGTGACTTGCGCTTCTGGTGGCTAGCCTGCTGCAGTTTTGTAAAGACAGAGACCAGCAACACGAAACGGAGGAGGGACATGACCTACGGCGGCTCTCCTCCGCTGCGCTTCCTCCGCCGGAGGATGGATGGAGCCCTCAGAACTCTGTTCTCTGGCTCTTCCTATTCTCTTAAACTGGCAGATAATTTATTTGCCTGTAATTCAAGAACAAATTATTAAGGAATCTCAGGTAACTTTAAAACTGATATTTCAATTGTTTTCTATTTCCTTAATTATAACCATGATACAGAGAATGCTGGCAAGTGCTGCAAAAATATGATTCTACCTCTAAATTTAATTTTTTATTATTAGTCTTTAAAATACTTAAAATGAGCCAGGCAATTGTGGTGGTGGACACCTATAATCCCTGCGCTCAAGGAAGCTAACGCAAGAGAACAGGCAAATTCCACCCTCCTGGACTCCCTGGTGATTTCACGGTCAGCGGGGCGGACAGTGAGGACTTGTCTCCAGAATTGAGTGCAATAAAGCACCCGAAATTCATTCACAGCGAAACACATATAGGCTTAGACTAGGGTAAGCACGTGAACTCGGCTCTTTTCTCTCCACAGACGCGAAGCTGAAGGTGACGCCTTCCGGGCTCCCCACACGCCAGCTTCCCCGTCACTGGTTCTCTGAAGAGCCTCATCCGCGAGACACCTTATGCGATGAAGGCAAACAGCAATCACTCAGAAAATATTTGCCTAACGCAGCACAGATAAAAGGGACTCATATTTGAAAGAAGCGTCTTAAAATGGGATGAAACAGGAAACCCAAATAGAGAAATGGCCAACAAACATGAATATAAAATTCATATAACATATGTAGATGTGGCCATTCACGTAACAGCCTAAGCTCAGTCTTGCATATTGTAAGAGGTGTACCAGTTTAATACACTTGAACATCTGATTTCTACACTATTTTGGCAGAATTGAAAAAGTTTTACAGCACACAGTACTGTGAAGCTAAATGAAAAAAGACTTACATGCAGCTGGTAAAAATTCAAATTCAAGTAGCCATTCTGCAGAGGAAGGTTTCTGTACCGGAAGAAGCCGTCATGCTTCTAACCACGTGTACCCGGACGCCTCACAGGTGGCGCTTTGGGAATCGCTGCGCTGGGCTGGGAGATGCTGGATCAGGGCCCTGATGGCTGGACTGGTTGGGCATGGCTCGGGTGTGCAGGGAGGACGCCCGTGTTGGGAGTCAGGCTCCAGCCGTAGTGTGTGGCCAGCCTGGCCTGGACAAAGGGCTAGGCAGGCCTGCTGTGAGATCGGCTGCTTTGCCTCCCCGCCGGCTCTGTCTTCTGGGCGGTGCCCCTCTGCGTGGCAGCCTGCCCAGGTCCAGCTCTGTGGACTGAAATCTCTACCAATTAGGAACCAATGAAACTTCCCTTGTTTGTCTTGTGGGTGTCAGGAATTTCACCTCAATAGCAGAAAGGTAACTAAGACAAAGTTATACCTGCAATTACCTTCTGAGCCACAATCCCACTGTCAGAAATTTGACGTGAAAAGTGTAAGTTGAACAATATGAAAATATACATGCCTAAAATCATTTTTTCTACAGTTGTTTGTGATTATAGATATTGTAGACAACCTGAAAGCCTCTCCATGGGATACTGATTAACCAAACAGCTGAATGCTGAAGTACAATACAGATGTAAAAGAGTGAGGGAAACGTCAGTGAGCAGATAGGGAATGATCCATGTGTAAGTATAAAAACTAAAGTGGAAAGAAGCAGATAATTTGAAGAAGGCTTTAAAGGACCTTTTCATACTTAATGCCAGACCAAAGACTATAGGTGCTTGAATTCAGCAAAATATCCCAATATAGTCCAATAGTCCATATTAGAAGTAGGTTATCAGCACAACTGGCCATTGTCCAAAGTTGTTGACATGAGCCTTTTACAGCTCAGCGTATTAGTATAGCTTTACTTTTAATACCTCATGGTTATACTTTTCTGCTCAATGCTTAAGACCAAATTAAAACTTAAAATGTAACTTTTGCTATCTGACAAGGTCAGTCAAATCCCCTCAGGGCTTACCCTGGAACTATCTACAGCACCTTGTGAGCCTTTTGTCAGAGTCAGCCATGTGGATGAGTCATGGCCATTGCTTGACCAATTTGCTCTCTTTGAAAGCCTGAGAGAATGTTTTCTCTCCAGGTGACTTTCCTTAGGCACACTATACTTCATCAATCACTTTCCTCTGTGGCTCTATAATCTCCCTGATCAGAAAATTTGGGACACCACTGAGTTACAGGATGTCACAGCACAGGTCCTCTTATGTCCTGAGTCCTCACTGACTTTGAAGGGCTAGGGCCAAAATATTGGCTATCCTTGTAACCCTTTCTAATTCTCTAATTTTTGGTCTGTAAACTTTAGTTGTTAAACATCCAGAAGAGAAGCTTAATGATCTTATTGCCCTGTAATACAGGCAGTTGGGCTTAACATAATTTTCTGTCTGAATATCAAACACCTTAGAAATAACATGGAACTGCTATTTTCCAACAACCATAGATATTCTAAACTTTATATCCCCACATAATGGGATAAAAGCAATTACACATTTTTTTACACATAAATTTAGAAATCAAACCACATATACCATTATAATGGGACAGTCCTATCACATTTTTTCTTGTCTCTTGTTTTCTTTTATTACACTTTTTTTTTTTACAAACATTTAGTTTAAAGAGAATAAAGCAATAATCAATATGACATTAGAAGCAGTATGCAATTAGAAGTCCAAAATGATGGGTATTTCCACCATGGTTTTAGTATTACACATTGCTGTCCACAATGTAATGTCTTACTTCACAGGTATCAGCATATATAGTGAGGGTGATAATTCTACCCATTAACTGCTATTTTCAGTGGAACACCCATCTCTGACAAAGCAAAACAAAAAAGGGGATATAAATAAAGGATTGTTTTTTAAAAAAAATTTAAATATCAAAAGTGCACCTGGAACAGGAATGAGGAAAAGGACAAAAGAAAGAAGTGAAAAGATGTATCTCTGTATATATGCAGATAGTGTGGGTAATTTCACTGATAATTTCTGCTGGTCTTTTTTTCCCCCCAGAACCAGGGATTGAATTTAGGCCCTAGCACTTGCCAGGCAAGTGTTTTTTCTACTAAGCCATCTCCCCGGCCCCTACTGCTGGTCTTTTGAAAGGAGCAGTTAATGCTTAATTTTTTTCTTAGTATGCTTTTTTCTTTACTTCCCTCATAGGTCTGTTTTCATTGCATGCCATAAGTTTTGTTATGTCTTTCTACATTATTGTTTATTGGTACATACTGTTTACTTTTGTCTAATTTCTTCTATGACCCATTGTTTTCTTAGAAGTTTCTGTTTAATTTCCATGCCTTTATATAGTTTTTGTGGGTTTTTGGTCATTGAGTTCCAGTTTCATTGCATTATGGCCAGGTAGATAATATGTATGGTATGATTTCAATTCCTGTACATCTACTTAAACATGTTTTATTAGCTAATATATGATCTATTTTGGAGAATATGCCATGTTTAACTTAGAAGAATGTGTATTCTGATGTTTTAGGGTGGAACAGTCTGTAAACATCTATCAAGTCATTTGTTCAAAGGCTTGATTTAATTCTCATTTTTTTTGTCCAATTTATCTATCCATTTGTGACAGTGGTGTATTAAGGTCCCCCATTACAGTTGTGTTAGTGTTTATTTGCTGCTTTTGCATTTCAGTTAGTATTTTTTTTTTTTTGTAGTTAGATGACCTGTGTTTGGTGCATAAATACTTATGATTGGTATCTCTTCTTGTAGTTTTCCCTTTAGGAGTATCTTGTGACCTTTTTCTCTTTTGATCAGTTTTGCCTTGAAGCTTACATTGTCTGCAAATAGAATAGAAATTCCTGGGTTTTTTTTAGGTTCCTGTGGCATGGAGAATTGTTTTCAACTTTTATTCTATGTATTTCTTTTTGTCTATAATTTTATTGAGAAACAAATAGCAATGAGACAGTTTCAAATCAAATTAGTAGGACAGTTTCAATAATTAACACATTGCATACTGTCTTCCTAGTTATACAAGATGCAGACATACCTTATTTTATTTCTTATAACTTTTTTAGTTTTTTTGTCTGGTTTTAAAACAATTTTGAGTGGTTATGTCTAATAACCTAAACAACTAATTTGAAGATAACATCATGCAATACAGAAACCATTGTTGAATTCTTATTACTTTATTTAGTGAAATTTTGTGTGATTTCTGTTAGTTTTTCTTGTTGCTCTTTTATATCTTTAAAAAATAAAAAATACATAAAATATATCACAAAAGAAGCAGATAATAAACTACCTCTGGACAAGAAACAAAATGTGTACGTATTGCTCAGTCACCGGCAAGGGAAGCATGAGGAGATGGATGAATTTGGTTAACTACTGGGGTAAGAATGGGGTTGAGAGATTTACACGGTGGGCTTCCATTTCTCAGCATACAACTCCACAGAGTTTTAACTTTGAAAACCACTATTGTTTTACCTCCTCAAAAGTAACAATTCCAAATTAGTGTGTAAGTCTTTAGGAAATATAGGGATTAACTTAAATGGCTTTTGATAAGAGCTTTAACTCTGTCAGTGAAACATAATTGAAAACAAAATCCTTGCTAAACCAGAAAATTTCAACACAAAAATGGTCAAAAGTGTGAGCCGTGGGGCTGGAGAGATGGCTCAGTGGTCTAAAGCACCTACTTAGAACAAGCTTGGCAAAGCATTGGGGACCGCGGTTCAATCCCCAGCACCACATGCCAGCCAGCCCGCCCCCTGGTGGGCTGAGCTGGCCACACACCTCTCTCTCTCTCTCTCTCTCTCTCTCTCTCTCTCTCTCTCTCTCTCTCAAATAAATAAAAAAAAAATTAAAAAAAAAAAGTGTGAGCCGTTGTGTAATCGAGTCAATAAAATGGATTTAGCCAGGACTCGATGTGTATCACCGCGACCCACTTAGATATTGCAATTACTGAAAGGAACATCCTCCCATTCCTTAGCTTCATACCTGTGTGCTCACATCCTATAAAGTACCTGATGCGCAGGCAAGAGGGGGTCAAGGCATCGGGGCCTTCTGCTCCCCAGGCCGCGGGGTGCTCACTGTCCCTGGGCTGTGGGCACGGGGAATTGCACTCCTCATTCCACGGTGATGGGAGGGAATTCAGCAGCCATGAGCGGCCCTGGGTCAGAGCAACTCTAGCCTCCTGATGCTCGATTCTGCTTCAAAGGAGTCGCTCAGCTATCCTGGAGAAAAGGCTTCCTGCACTACAAAAACTATCAGGATATTTTTAAAAGATTTACATATGTTGAAAATGATAGGTTTACAAAAAGAAATATTCTAAGGATGGAGTATTTCTACTATTATTCTCAATAGAAAAAAGTTAAGCCTGCCATTTTAAATTGTTGTTTGTAGTGCAATCTGTTAGCCTAAAGAGAAAAAAAAAGTGTTAAGTGCAAACGTATAGAATGACTTATTTTGAGGAGGTGTGGTATTCTAGTGACATGAAATAGTGAGCATGAAGTCATTCTCCGTGTTTTCTCTGACTGAGGGAATAAGCACGTGCGTCAGGCGTAGGCGAGAGTGTTCACAGCTTGGGAAGGACGTTACAGACGGAAGGGAGAGAGAGGAAAATTCACTCTGCGGTGTTGGGCTGGCACTGCAGGTGTCAGCATCAACCGTAGTTTGGAATACAAAGAGAGATGCAGAGTAAGACACGGTTGAGGGCTGGGAGACAGCTCAGTAGAATAAGTGCTTGCCTGGCAAGTGCAAGGTCCTGAGTTCGATCCCCAGTACCTCAAAAAACAAACAAAAAAGTAGAGTAAGACACGGTGCTAGGCTCTGCGGTTCTGCAGACTCCGAGACATGGTCTCCAGGTGCTTTCCTTCTGAAGAAACAATTGGTCAGTACAAGAGTAAGGTTTCACTGGGGCTGACCTAGGCCGGACGCCCTGCCCAGAAACGCAGAGCGTGCTGGCTGGCCAGTGAGGGGCTGCGGAGCTTGCCTTCTGCACACTGCCCGCTCTCCGTTCTCCATTCCATAAGGGCCACACCCGCTCGTCTAGCTCGCGCTCTTCCTCTTTGTTATGGTTTATGTCTAGTTGTCCCCCCAAAGCCTCATGCAGTCATGGGGTGAGGACTTCGAGAATTTGTGTTAACTCATGATCCACTGGGATTATGTGTGATCCAAGGCTGGGATTATGGGTCTTAATACTGCTGGGACTACCCATAGGTGGGTAAATACTGGGAAGTACCCATAGATGTGAGTACATCCCCTACCCTGGGGCAGGTAATATGCATTACAATATAGGGTGGGAAGAGAAGCTAGCTGCTTGAGCTGCTGCTACCCCTCCCTTGTTCTTCTTGCTCTTTGCCACCACCATGAAAGGTTGCCCTCTGCTATGTGCTGCTCTGCATTGGACCCAGCTGAGTGTGGACTGAAACCTCCAGTAACTGTGAGCTAAATAAACCTTTCCTTCCTTCATTTTGAGTGTCGGGTATTCGTCCCAGCAACGAGAGAAGAGTAACTGAGACACTCTTCTTCACCGACCTGCATTCCCAGGAGAGCTCCAGCAACGACGCTGGACACCTCTGGTCTCGATTGCAGACTAGCAGTGTCCTGCTAACATGTTCTTGCCATTTTGGTCCACTGTTGGTGCAGACAGACCTAACCACCTTTAAAATGTTTGAATTTGAATAATTACTGCACATATAAATATTAATATTATTCATACCAATTAAAAATTACTACAAAAATCTAAAACTGTATTACATTAAGTTAATTTATATCTATGAATTTATTTTTTAAAAAAATATATTTAGTCCAGGGTCTCACTGCACAAATCAGACTAGTAGTGATCCTCCTGTTTTCAGCATCCCAAACTCTGGGATTACAGGCGCGCACCACCACGCCCAGTCTCAATCTTCACCTCAGCGTGCCCCAGGGAGGGGGCCGGCACAGCACAGCAGGGCACGGCACGGCACTCCCGGCATCAAACCCTGTCCCTTATCTGCCTAAGCAGGAGCCTCAGTCCGCTGAGCCATCCGGCTGGTCCACATATCCACGAATTTCTTAACGCATTGTGTCCGTAACAGCAGCTGATTTGTGAGGGTGCCCAAACGCACAGTGCCTCAGCACTGTTTGAGGGCCGGCAGCACGCGTTGTTTCAGGTAATTTCTGGCCAAGTGCTTTAGGTCATTTGCACAGATTTCTTCCTAACCCTGAATGAGCTTCTATAAGGGGAAGCTTTTCAAGTATCAATAACCAATTAGTATGGAGGCCTTATAAGTAAGTGGCCCGCTGCTGGTAGACGCTAGGCATTTGTAGCTACATTAGCCATATTACAGTTTTTATACCATTGTAGTATTTTCCTTAATATAAGACCCCAAAACAAAAAGCCATTGCTAACTCCAACTACACTATTATTAATTTCTCTGGTGAATTATTTTATTATTTCCTTATTGCTTCTTGGTATTTCTTTTCATTTTCATCTGACAATTTTGTATTGCAAGTAATATATGATTTTTGAATATATGAATATATATTATAAACAGTTAATTTATCAGTTTTAAGAGAATTTCAGTTTTGTTTTTCCCATTGGAATGTCAAGCACAGCAAGAGATGACTTGTAATGAAATAAATTTTTGACTATTGTAATAATTTTTAAGTTAGCATAAATAGTCCTAAGATTTATATTTGGGCAGTAAATATTCACCCTCAAACAACTCACTATTTCCATTCACATAGTAAAAAGGCAAATGAAAATGCGCCACCGGCCGTGCAAGGCTGTCCCACGGAGCAGAGCGCCGGGCCCAGTCACAGGGTGCGGCCGCAGCGCAGGCGACGTTGGAAGGGCACGAGAGGGGCCGTGAGAATCTCCCTGAAGAGGCTCCGACGGCCGAGTGCATATAGCGTGCGCACCGAAATTAACAGCAAGAGCAGTACGTCCTAGCATGCTTTGGACAAAAAGCATTCCGTGTCCTATCTCGAAACAAATATGTAAGAGGAAAGAACGGATGAGCACTCCGCAGCAGGCAGAAAGCTCCTGCATGTGTGTTCTGTGATGTGGCCTGTGTTTTCAGCTGAACCTGTAGCGGTGGTCTCTGAGAGACATTCAAAATAGCAATAACTAACATTCTTGAGGGCTTCGTTCTGTCTCTGTCTCTGTCTGTCTCTCTGTCTCTGTCTGTCTGTCTGTCTGTCTGTCTCTCTCTCTCTCTCTGTATTATGTGATTCTTACAATGATCTTTTGATACAGGTATTGGTATCTTTATTTTACAGAAGGAATTAAGCTTCTATAGGTCACTGATCAAGAATGACAGATTGTAATTCAAAAGTTAGATCATAATTATGATGTTTTGTTCTTTGCTTCTTTCTAGAATTGGTATGGCTTTCTGGTGGTAAAATTTGCTTGTTCTCTCTGTATGTGTATTTGCTTTTTCTGACAAAATAAAGATTGTAGATTAAATAGAGACCAGGGCCCACTGTGAGGTGAAGCTTCCTAGTCGTAGGAACATCTTGCGATGTTGCACAGGGAGCTTGGCACCTGGGGACCAGCAGAGATGTGGGTGGCAGCAAGTGGCTCGGTGCTGAGCACTGCTGTAGGCCTTGAGGTGGGCCCTCCAGGCCCGGGCCCCACGCTTTCTGCCTGCAGAGGCATCATTTTCAGCTCTACACCGGGGCTGCCTTCCGTGAACGCAGGGTGCCACAACAGACATACGATGGAGCAGGGAATGTCCCTGACACCCAGGCGTCTGGAGACACCCACACATCCATAGCAGATGGCTCGAGGACTTCCCCCAGTGAGCGATGAAACATCGATGCTTTACGTCTTAGTAAGCCACTGTGCTTAACTAAGATTTTCCCCACTTGGTACCCCTTGCCTTCTCTCAAGTGTTATAAAAATGCTCACTTCTCCTTGTTCCCAACACACGCCTTATCCCGCTGTCTGCCTGAGCCCAGGCCATAAGCCATGCTCCTCACTGCCTTGGTGCAAGTCTGTTGGGTGGTCTCTGCCGCGTGGTGCCTCTTATAGTTATATTTTATTTTTTTTCTAAGAAGAAAAGCTGGACTATCTATATCTGAGCTGCACCAATAATAAAGTTTCAGTACACATCTATGGAGATTGGCATACCGAGGCCTCAAGGTGCATAAAGAAGCACCTTTAAATAACACAATATTAAGTGTGTAGAATCTGACCCCTTCCACCATTCTTGTTGGGTTGCATAGCACTTCTCTAGTGCTAAGGGGCTGGATATTCCTGTACCTGGACATCGATTAATTGTTTAGATCTGAAGAAGAAAGTAGTCAAGCAGCTAGTCTAGTTTCAACCATACAAATCAAGGAGTTGAGCAGGAAACAAGCTGATTGCAATCCAGGAAGCCAAGAAAGAGTGCTCACTTTGGAAGACGGAGAGACGGCGTTCGGCCTTCTGTTATCAGAGGCCAGAGAAACAGAGACGCGCTCGGCAGCCTGCGCCAAGCCGACGGGTCCCCAGGAGCCCTTGGCTGCCACGAGTGTTGCCGCGCACGCTCCGTGAAGTTGAAAAGTCACAAGTGCACTCTTCAGTGGCTGAGCTCCAATCCACTAAGTGGCTGGCGTGGGGCAGTGTGCTGGGTGAGCGCGGGAGGTGCTGCAGAGTGCCCTGAACTGTGTTAAGAGGCTGGGGGGTGGGGGGACCTAAGAGAAAGAAGAAAGGTTCTTTATATTTGTTTTTGTTTTTTTTAGAGTTTATAAAATTATGTTTATTTCTCTGATCAAAAGTTGTCCCTATGATACAGGAGTCTTCATTTTTCCTTTTGGCATGGCTATACACAGTCTGAATGGTTAGCTTACATCCAAGGCTGCTTTACATACGTTCTTCAGAATGATGTTACTGTTTACACTGACAAAGAA
>NW_004524750.1:2258357-2260163 GCF_000260255.1 Octodon degus
GGGTTAGAGGGTGTTTCACAATATTTGGTCTAATCACATCAATGTCCCGAGACAAGTGCTCCATTATGCTCTGCACTGTTGTAGTTGGTGCATAAAATCCACCAAGAAATATCCGCCTCTCCAGTGCTGCTGACTGTGGGCAGACATCTCATAAGGAAGTGCTCGCTCACCCAAGTTTTCCAAGTTTCGTACTATGGCTCCTTTATCCATCAAGGCTTCTACTGTACGTTTCAAAGCAGCAGCAGTCTCCCGCCGCTGCA
This sequence comes from Octodon degus, assembly GCF_000260255.1. Lineage (NCBI taxonomy): Eukaryota > Metazoa > Chordata > Mammalia > Rodentia > Octodontidae > Octodon > Octodon degus. The sequence goes on from NW_004524750.1 coordinate 2,258,618, forward strand.
TGGCTTTCAGAATCAAAGCCAGCTCGTAGCGGGGCACGTCCGAACGCTGGGCGCGCCGGGCTCCGAACTGAGCGTAGCGCCGGGACGCGGAGGGGCGGGGACCGGGCGGGCACCGAGAGGGAACGAGCTGGGCCGAAAGGCTCCCGGGCGGGCGGCGAAAGCCGGTTCTTTATATTTCAATATATAAAATAGTTGGACAGTTTGCTCAATCTGCCAGATGTTTCTCAAAATATCAAAGAAGATGATAAAATGTATGACTTTGTGATGAACTGTGTGCTTTCTGTACCACAGTAAATTTATTGTGCTGCAAAAAGTTATCATAGTCTAAAAAAAATAGAAAAAAATGTACTTTCTTACTCTTGTGCTCATAGTTCTCAGAAACGTAAAATCTTGAGGCAGCTTAATTCTTGCATACGTCATTTTTCAATGAGGATACTTTCTTCAGCTCTGGGTAGCTTATCCGAGTATTCATTATGGTGACGAATGCTTTTAGTTCAACCACTTTCCATTAGCTCTGCTTGACTTTTATTATAACTTCTGAAATATCCTTCAGTGAGTGGTCAGGAGGAAGTATGCAGAATGGCTCAAGAGAAAGATGGCCCCAAAGCATGGGTATGAGACACCGCTGAGCACAGCAAACTTCACTTTTCTAAAATACCTTTTGCTCAAATTTTCAATGAATCATTCTTAAAATATTTCTGAATGTCAGTTGAAAAAAATGATATCATTCTGGTAAGCCTGTTAGTTTTATTGTGACAAATTCATTCCTAGTTAATTCATTTGTTTTCATGTAGGGCCTTCCATAGGATTACATTTTAACTCAGTATTAACAAGGCTATTATTGGAAAGTATTTCCATCTTGCAATGCAGAGTGGTGATTTAGCTATAATTGAAGAGAGATGAGTATATGGAAACCTAATGAAGTTCAGAGAAGTATTCATTATGTTTCAATACATTTATGTTATCTACTCTTCCAATAAATTGTTGTACTCCTATTGTAATTATCTAGGAATTAACTCATTTGTTTTAAAAAATTCTGATCAGAATTATTACTTTGTTATTTATCCAGTGAAAACCTAATTAGGAGTGTAGGAAATGTATCTTTTATGAATCAAAACAAAAATGAGCGCAGCACTGCCGGGGCCGTAACGGACTGAGCTATTCACAGTCCCGACGATCGCGGTACCGAGCGATCTTCCTGCCTTGCATGTCTCTGCCATAAAAGCTTTCCATATTTCAGAGCTCAGACGCTGCAGACCCTATTTGTTTCCCGTCTTTCATTATCTGATATAAACCACTATCATGTTAGCTTTGTCAGTGAGTCATTTTTTAATTCCTAAGAGTAGCTGCTGTACTTGTTTCGGGTTGCTGAGGTTTAGCACACTGAGTGGCCGCTCAAAGCATGCACTTCTCTGCGTCTGCCACGTCGGTACAAAGAAAATGCTGGGGACGGATTTACTGTTTCTGAAGCTCGTTTCTTTAATTCCTTTTCTTCCTTCCTTTCTTCATCTTCCCTTCCCTCCCCTCCCCTCCCCTCCCCTTCCCT
>NW_004524750.1:2260384-2267851 GCF_000260255.1 Octodon degus
CCCTCCCTTCCCCTCCCCTTCCCTTTCCTTCTCTCTCTTCAAAAACTTTACTGAAATGAAATTCTCAAGCCTTACATTAAAGTATAAGATTCTGTGCTTTTAGTGCACTTGAAACATGTCCCACGTCACCAGTAGTCTAGTTTAGCTGTTTCATTAAACTCTGCATCCCTAGCTGTCACTTGTATTTCCTGACACCATCTTCCCCTCTCCTCTAACTCTAGAAAATGATAAACTTATATTCTCTTTGCACAACATTATCTATTTGGGACATTTCCTGGGCATGGGGTTATGCACAATGCGGTCTTTTGTGACTGGGCCTCTCTCATGTAGCATGATATATGATATTTCAAGGTTTATTTGTATCACAACCTGTATCACCACTTATTACTTCTTGTGGCTAAATACATTTTTATGCATATATTATCTTTTCTTTACCTATTTTTTAGCTAGTGGACATTTGGTTAGCTTTTACTTTTTGACTATCAAGAATGATACATTTGATATATAATATATATGAATAATATATATTACATATTTTACATTATAAACACATGTATATGTGTATACTGGTTTTGTGTTGAAATCTGGTCTCTGTGCCTGGTGGGAATTCTTGATCATACTTAAACTTGTGATTTGAAATTTTGAGGCCCCGCCGCCACCCTTCTCCAACGCGACTTCAGCATTTTGCATTCCGCGCCAGCAGTTAGGCGGGTTCTGACTTCTCCATATCATGAATGTTTATTACTTATTTTATCGTGTTCATCATCCTGAGTGTGAAGTAGAATTCTAAGCAAGGTTTAGGTTTGCGTTTCGTTGGTTGTACTGCGCACTTTTCCACACGCCCCTTAGCTCTTGGATGTCTTCTTTAGAGAAATGCCTATTCAATATTTTGCCCTTTGCAAATTGCGTTACTTGCCTTTTGCAACTGAGTTAGAGGTTTTGTATATCAAAATACACATCCCTTTTCAGATACAAGATTCATGGAAACTGAGTGGCTACAAATTTTTCATACATGTCAGCAACTAGCATGTGGTGCCAGGATGAGTTATGATTGGTGTCATTCGTGACACTTTAGTAAATGGTTGGAGACCTCTAGCTGGATCAGCTTATTCTTCATTTGACACTTATTTCTCATATTTGAAATGAACACCAGTATGAGAATGCTAAAATGAAACTGGGAAGGACAACTGCCCTCGCTTTGCAATTTGTAATTACGCAAATAGCCACAACACTTAAAAATCCTCTTCACTTTACTATAAAGTCCTCAATACTTTATATGACCACGAAATTTCCTAGAGAGACTAGAACACAGAGGAAGTGGTTACTTCGTTGGCAGATGGTGGCTGCCCCTTGAGAGGTCCATCACTGGTGCACATGTTCAAGCCAAGGACATTGGTAATTGCAACAGGGAGAAATGTTCTAGATGTCAAGGCAATCAAGTAGTTCTCAGAGTCATTTCTCATAGCTAACTGCATTTCAAGTTATGCTTTGGGTGTTAATCTTGTATCATTATATTGTATCATATCATATATTGATTAAATACATTATATTATATTATATTATTGCATTTCAAATATCTCCTTGGCCAAAAGAGCTCAGTACTTGCATCTGGTTCAGGAGAAGGCTGGTGAGCATATATATTAATTTGCGTGTGTATGTCTCTGCTATGTTTTTGCCCCTTTTTATAAGAGTGAGATCCTGAAGTTCAACCCCTGGTGCGGGAATTGTCACAGGAGTACAGACTAAAGGACTCTGGCCTACTCCCATTGCTTCTGCAGTGCCCAGGGAGGCTAAGTTCTTGCGTGTTGTATAGATTTCCTCTCATGTTGATCAGCTGCTGGTCCTCTGCTACTGGATGTTCTGAAGGCATTAATCAGCTATTATAGTTGAGAACAATCGACTTACTTTTGTCATTTAGCTAAGCCTCTACATTCTACTCCTTACACATTGTTTTGGTTTATACCCAAAGTGTCACCTCAAGTCCCTGTGTTGGGAGGTGAGGCTCTGGGCAGGTGACAGGTCACATGTGTGCTGTGCTCATCAGTGAATTGTCCATATGGAGTTCTCCACTCTTAGGAGCTGGGATGGTTTGAGGTAGGCAGTGGGCCTTGGGAGGGGCTGCTCCCGACCCTGCTCCCCTTTCCTCTGCTCCTGCTGCTCACAGGCCGGCTGCTTCCCTCCACCACTCTGTTCCTCCTGCCTTTCCTGCCATGGAGCCTGTCAGCCACAGACTGAACCCTCCAAAGCTGTGAACCTAAGTAAGCTCCTTCTCCTTTCCACTGTGGCTATGAGATATTTTGTTCCAGAAACAGGAAAACAAGACACTGACTAACGGGCACAGAGGCATGATGTTTTCATGCACAAGCCCCCATGGGTTTCCTCATCTTACATGTTGGGTTGGTCAAGTGGGAATTCTCACCTATCTGTTCCTATATTTGTACCCTTTACCTTATTGAATAGTGTCAATCTTTGATCCACTTGCAGGTGTGAACGTTCATGTTGCTAAACCTTCTTGACTATACAGAGTTTGTCTAATGGCAGGATTATTTCATAACCATTTCCCTTTATTGCTAGTCTTCCAGTTAAAATTACATTTCAAGGTTGGGTTCAAGTTAAACAAATGTATAAAGATAGCACATGGATAGTGAAGAGAGTATGTGAATCCTCTTACAAATGGAGCCCCATAGATTGGGGTTTAGTGTATTTTCATAAGAGAATATATGCATGCTATTTCATAAAAGGAAGTATAACTAAGGCTGAGTGAAACAGATCCCTAGTCTTGACAACATAGAAAACAAGTGCTGCCATTCAAAATACTTCCTGAAAATTTAGTGAGCTCATTTCCTTTATAATTTGTCATGAGCATGTAACATCCTCTGAATGAAGTGCCCAAAGGTTCACAGCTGACTAAATAAACTTCCTTTTGACATGTTTTATAACGTTGCATTTTACCTTCCTTGAGGCCCTCACCTCCAGGCTAACCCTTTGTTTCCTTAGGCGATGACCATTGTTAAACCTGGCACCCCAGCGAGAGATGGCTCACTGGCGGGGGCTGGGCTCCTGAGCCCCTAGCGCTCCTCAGTTTTCCTGCACCACCGGGAGCACAATGTAACGGGAAGCTTTGCTTTCAGCTTGACCTAATACTTGCATTTCAGGGCATTTCACACCTGAAGTGTTGGACAAGGAGACTTCGGTTTAGACAGTCTAGATTGCTTCTGCAGGGCGAGGATTCTGGACCACTCATTTCTCCTCCAGCTGCCCTCCTCCCACTCTCGCCACGAGTGCTTCTTACTGAGTGTAGCTCTGTGGAATGAGAGGTACTTTGAGCTATAGCCACTTTGCTTTTCAGAGGAGGAAACAAAAGCCACAACTTGAGGGTTTTTTACGACTACAATAATGTGTAGAGATAACCATATTTCTAGACGCTGCCTTTGCAATAGTTAAAACAAAATATCATTCATTACACCTGAGTGTCCATTCCTTTTAAATACTTAAAAGGGTGGACTAAATGTGTGGTCATTTATTGTAATTATCCAAGGAGCATCTAAGCCTAAAGGTTTTGGGGGTGAGAAGATGTAGATTGCAGCTTAAGTTGGCTTAATAATCTCCAACAGCATGTGCAATGAAGCACTGACCTCTCCTCAGATTTTAGGGTTTTACACTGTGTTGTCTCTACTGTATTTTTTAAAGCATGCAAGGATTTTTTTCTTTTTTTACATTTTTAATTTCTAAAATGCATTTATTTTCTTCTTATAATGCTATTTCCTTTTAAAGGTCTTTTTTGTTTATTTCAACACAATTCACGGCTTCTTCTTAAAGCATCATTATGATGACCACGTTAAAAATCTCTCTCAGAGAGCTCCAACACGCGAGCAATCCCAGGGTTGAGGTCGCTGATTGCATCTGCTCCTTCAAGCTGTGTTTTGCTTAGTCCCTGGTATTATGAAGGGCTTTCAGTGGTACCCTCGAGGCTTTGTACTTTTCTGCGGGAGGCATCTCCTCGCATTCAGAACTGCTCCTTCCGCGGGCGGCCCCCGCCAGGCTCAGCGTCCAAGTCCGGGTCTGCGGTGACGCCGGCCTGGCTGGCGGCTCCCTTCAGTGCCGCTGAGCGGGGCGCAGCTCCCCAGACCGCGGCACGTGCGTGTGGACACGCGGGCCTCGCGTCCCGCATCGGCCGACGCCCGGCTCGTGCTGACGCAGTATTTTGGTAATTCAGCTCCCTTCAGAAGCAGTGTTTCTCTGAAAAGACGGTTTTGAGTACACGAGAACTAAAGCGCACACATCAGCTTGTGAATAGCAAACCTCCAAGATGATGAATCTCTGACTAAAGAAGTACTGCAAAGGAAGAACAAAATTAGCAGGCGGAGCAGATCCTAAAACTTAGTTTTCTTGCATTATGGTGCTGCCCTGGCCTGGGCAGCTTGCCACGCGGTGCCCGAGGCCGCCCTTCTCCGCACGCCCCTTTGCAGCTCACCCGTAGCGGCCGCGCAGACCCTGCTGAGCCGCAGCACGCGGAGGGCGGGCGACCTCTCCGTCCAGCTGTGCGGGGACCACAGACGCCTCCCGGTATCCCCGACTCTCCGCTTCTCTATTGTTCAGTCGTTTGCTGACGTTCTTGTGGGCACTTCTAGCGTGCCTTTGTGAAGTGCGGAGGATGATGCCTAAATCTCGTTGTCGTCAGAAATGTGAAATCGTTTTGCTGTTGCTTCCCCAGCAGTCAGCTTACACCAAGCAGCTCCTCGGTCGTGAACTCTTTCCTAACTTTCTAGCACTGGGTTGCTCAGGAAATCTGGATGAAGTTCCGAAATCAGTGTGGATTCTACAGATTCCTGCTGGGACTGCAAAGCGTTGCACATAAAGCAAAGCACTGGCGCACACTACGTCTTAACAAAGATGTATGTCACTTCGATGAAAAAGCTCGGTCTCGTGCCCCGATCCAGCGGCGTGATCTGACCTAACGTGAGGGATATTTGAAAACTGTCCCAGGAACCAGGGCTGTGGATCAGCGTGAGTCAGCTTTTTAAAGGTTGTCAGAATCTTCTTTCCGGGAACATTTGTAGTAAAACAGTAACACGACTTAACACTTAAAGAGAAAAGACATTTAAATTTTTTTTTAATTTTTTAAAGAGCACAAATTAGAATTGAAACAAAAAAATTACAAGTTATATGGCCTTTTCCTTAACAAAATAATATGAATTTCACAGTATTTGTTGTAGTACATAGTGTCATCTTCCAACCACTTATTCATATTCCCAGATATATGCATGTAAAATTGGAGGAAGTGAAATGTATAAGAAATTAAGAAGACAAAAAGGAGAAACAATTGAAAAAAGGAGATGAAACAAATTAAACCAATAACTGTTTCTTTCCATAGACTAGCACAAACACACATACAGCTGTACAAACCAGCCTGCTTACATACATAGATAAATTTCTTTCCCCCCATTCTCTCTCCTGTCCTTCTTCTCATCTCAGTAACTCTTTCCTTTTTTTTTCATAATTTTATTGAGAAACAAGTAGCAATGAGACAGTTTCAAACCAAATTGGTAGGACAGTTTCAATAATTAACACATTGCATACATTCTTCCTAGTGGTTAATTGCTGTACAAGATGCGGACATGATATCCTACTTACAAACACCATTAAAACAAATCCCCCTATTCATTAAGAGAATATAACTATATATCTAAACTAACCACTTTGAATACACAGATACAAAATGGACATTCATCTGCATGCCCTTTTTTTTCTTAAGTTCCGTTATTTGAATATTATAGGTGTGTAAACTCAGCAAAATATTCTAAAGAGTCCTGTATCCCATAATAGTATTGGGTCTTCCGTTTCACAGGCAATGTCAGAAATTGTTGACCTGAGTCCCCTACAGTTCAATATAACAGCATGGCTTTACTTCTTATATTTCATTTTTATACTTTTCTGCTGGATGGTTAAGACCAAGGTAAAGCAGGACCTGTGCAACAAGAGTTGCAGCTTTTGGGTCTGATAAGGTCAGTGAAATCCCCTCAGGATTTATCCTGAGATCCTGTACCTCAGATTGTAGAACCTTTGTCAGGGTCAGCCATGTAGATGAGTCACAGCCATTGCTTGGACAATGTGTTCTCTGTGAAAGCCTGAGAGGATGTTTTCTCTCCGTGTGACTCTCCTTAGGCACACTCTACATCATCAATCACTTTCCTCTTTGGCCCCATAATCTCCTTGATCAGAAAATTTGGGACACTACCGAGTTACATGACGTTACAGTACAAGTTCTTATATGTGCTGAGTCTTAACTGACCTTGGAAGGCTAGGGCCAAAATGTTGGCTTTCCTTGCAGCCCTCTTTTTTCTCTAATTTTGGTCTGCAAACTTAGGTTGTTAACCCTCTAGAAGACAAGCTTATTGTTATTACTATACAACCTAGGCTGTTAAGCTTAACCTCACTATCTGTCTGCATATCAAACATCTTAGGCATAATATGGAACAGATATTTTTAATCAAGTATTGATATGTTGAACTTTAAGTCCCTAGAGAATATGATGAAAAAACATTTAAAAATTAGAATATATTTTTTAAAATAGGCATAAAGACTTATATACTTCTTATGTTTACACATACGTCCAAAAATCTAACCATATATAACCTTGAAGCAGGACAGTCCGACAATATTCCTTTACCTGTTGCTTGCCTTTATTCACCAGCCCATTCTTTTTGAACAATAATTTACTTGAGAGACATCATAGCAGCAACTGGCATGTCATGACAACCAGCCCATATTCAGAAGACCAGAATGACAGGCACTCCAAGCATGAACCTACTATTACAGATTACCATCTGCAGTGCAGTTGCTTAGATCACAGGTAGCAGTACATATAGTTAGAGTGAGAATCGTGACAATTAACTACGAGATTGAAAAACCTTCTGGAGATTCTCAGGATCATTGCCTTGCCCATCTTCTACATGTAACTGTATGGCTGGACATTGTAATCTCTCCTAGCTCTTCTCTTTTCCCTCTCTTGATTAGTTAGACCTCAAGATCCTGCTTTCCTTTTACTTGTATTATACCTTTCTATTTGTATTTCTTCCTTTGAGTTCTTCTTTTGAGGGAAACTATATGATATTTACACATGTGTGTCTGCTTTATTTCAGTTAGAGCATATCTTCAAGTGGCATCCACTTCAATATAAAGGCTTCGAGTTTATCATTGTTTCCAAGATTTGGCTATCACAAATTGTGCTGCTATAAACATAGGCACACATATATCCCTATGATATGATGATTTCAGATCCTCCGGGAAAATTCCCAGTAGAGGAATAGCTGGTTGAAAGGGGATTTCCAGTCCAACTTTTCTAAGGAGTCTCCACACTGATTTCCAGAACGGTTGCACCAGTCTACACTCCCACCAGCAGTGGAGAAGGGTTCCTTTTTCCCCACAGCCTCTCCAACATTTGTTGTTGGGTGATTTCTTTATGAT
>NW_004524750.1:2269016-2270662 GCF_000260255.1 Octodon degus
TTCCAAGTAAAGTATCATGTCATCTGCAAATAAAGATAATTTGACTTCTTCTTTACCTATGCTCATTCCTTTTATTTCTCTCTCTTGTAGCTAATTATTCCAGAACTATATTGAATAGGAGTGGTGATAGAGGACATCCTTGTCCTGTACCAGATCTAAGAGTAAAAGATTTCAGTTTTTCCCCATTTAGAATTATGTTAGCTGTTGGGTTTTCATAAATGACTTTTACCGTATTGAAGTAGAAGCCATCTATTCCAATTTTCTGTAGGACTTTGAACATGAATGAGTGTTGGACTATGTCAAATCCTTTTCTGTATCAATGGAGGTGATCATGTGGTTTTTAGTTTTCACTCTATTGATATAGTTTATTACATTTATAGATTTTTGAATACTGAACCATCCTTGCATCCCTGGGATAAATCCTACCTGATCATGGTGTATGATCTTCTTGATGATTTGCTATATTGTATTTGCTAGTATTTTATTGAGGATTTTGGCATCTATGTTCATGAGGGAGATTGGCCTGTAGTTCTCTTTCTTAGTTGTATCTTTCCCTGGTTTTGGTATGAGAATAATACTTGCCTCCAGGAATGATTTTGGGAGGATTGCTTCCTTTTCAATTTTATGGAAGATTTTGAGGAGTATAGGGACTATATCTTCTGTAAATTTCTTGTAGAATTCAACGGTGAATCCATCCGGACCTGGACATTTCTTTGTCGGTAAATTTTTAATTACATCTCGTATTTCATTGGCTGTTATTGGACTATTGAGAATGGTAATATCTTGTCAATTCAGTTTTGGTAATTTGTACCATTCTAGGAATCTGTCCATTTCTTCTGTGTCTTCTATTCTGTGAGAGTAAAGATTCTCAAAGTAGCTATTGATAATCTTCTGAATTTCCACTGGGCCTGTGGTTATTACACCCTTTTGATTCCTTATTGCTTGTATTTAAATTTTTTTTTTCTTTTGGATGAGGTTTGCTAGGGGCTTATCAATTTTATTTAATCTTTAAAAAAATCAGGTCTTTGCTATTTTAATTCTATGAATTGTATTCTTTGTCCCAATTGAATTAATTTCTGCTCTAATCTTTACGATTTCTTCCCATCTTTGGGCTCTGGGTTTGGTTTGCTCTTCCTTTTCTAGTTGGTAAAGGTGCAGCATTCACGTATTTATTTGTTCCCATTCTGTTTTCCTAATGTGTGAGTTCACAGCTATGAATTTCCCTCTGAGAACTTCTTTCATCATATCCCATAAATTGTAATAAGTTTTGCTTGAATTTTCATTGAATTGTAGATATTGTTGAATTTCTTGTTTAATGTCATCTGTGTCCCATTGGTTGCTGAGTAGGGTGTCATTTAAGTTCCATGTATTTAGAGTTCTTTTCTGGTTTCTTTTGTCATTTATTTCCAGTTTCATTGCACTGTGGTCTGATAATGTGCATGGGATATTTTCTGTTTTCTTCCATATACTGAAGCATGACCTATGGACCAGTATGTGGTCTATTTTAGAAAATGACCCATGTGCAGCTGAGAAAAATGTGAATTTGGCTATATTTGGGTGGAACACTCTCTATATGTCCACTAAGTCCTTTTGTTTCAAGCTCTGGTTCAGTTCTGTTATTTGTTTGCTAAGTTTTTGTCTGGTTG
>NW_004524750.1:2270917-2274105 GCF_000260255.1 Octodon degus
TTTATGAGTTAAATGTGTTTCTTGTATGCAGCATATTGTTGGATTTTGTTTCCTAATCCACTGTGCCAGTTTATTTCTCTTAATTGGTGAATTGAGTCCATTTACATAGATGGTTAGAATTGAGATGTATTGACTTACAATTGACATGTTATTTACCTGTTGTTATTTACTCCTTTTTCTCCTGTGTTTAATTGCTTGCCCTATTTAGTTGGTTGCTTCTGCTCTCATTCGTGGAGTTCTGATCATTTTGGTCCCTCTCTAGAACATCTTTCAGTAGTCTGTGTAGGGTTGGCTTTGTCATCATGAAATTCTCTAGCTGTTCTTTTTCATAAGAGTTTTGCAGCATATAGTAGTCTGGATTGGAATTGTTTTCATAGTGGACTTGAAGTATTCTGCTCCATGCTCTTCTTGACTTCATGATTTGTGAAGAGAAGTCGGCTGTAATTCTGATGGGGTTTCCTTTGAATGTGATCTCTTTCTTTTCTCTTGTGGCTTTCAGTATATTATTCTTGTGCTTAATTTCTGGGATCTTGACTATTATATGTCTCGGTGTGTTTTTAATTGGGTTGAGGTTACTTGGCATTCTGTATGCTTCAGTTACCTCAATATCAGATTGTTTCCTCATATTTGGGAAGTTTTCTATTACTTCTGCCCATACTTTTTTAATGTCATTTGTATTAACTCCTTCTTTCTCATTGGTGCCTATTGGTCTCACATTGTTCATCTTTGCATCATCTTGCAGGTGATGGATTATTGTTTCCTGCACCCTCATTGCTTTTAAGAGATCCTTTCTTACCTTTTCTGTAGCTGCACCAGCGTCTTAAAGATCTGAAACTCTGTCTTCACTTTCACTTAAACGGTTTTGCAAGCTTGTGATTGAGATTTTAATTTCCTCTATATCTCTTTGACTCTGCTTTCATGTGATCTATTTCTTTCCTGTATTGCTCATTCAAGGAATCTGACATTTTTCTAATCTCCTCTATTTTTTTTTAATCAATATCTTCTTTAGAAGCAGTGCCAAATTCTTTTACTGCCGTATTTTTTTCAGATTGGGTTTCCTCCCTATATTTCTGTAGTTGATTCTTTACTTCAGATGTTATGAGTTCTGAGAATTCTTTTTTTATTTCAGAAAAGAATTCTGCTCTGAGTTCCTCTATAACTTTCTGCTGTTGCTTATTTACTATCAATGCTATTAATTTGTACATTTTAGCTGAGCTAGTAGAAAAGAATTCCGCTCTGAGTTTCTCTATGACTTTCTGCTGTTGCTTATTTACTATCGACTCTATTAATTCATACATTTGAGCTAAGGTAGTGTCCTCTGCACTTGTTCTGGATGAGCATTGGGTTTCCTCCATATGTTTCTACATTTGATTCTTTACTGCAGATGTTATTAATTCAAGGATTTCTTTTTTCATTTCCAATCTGACTTCCTCTATACTTTTGTGCAGCCGTTTCTTTATTTCAGAAGCTGTTGATTCATTGCTTTCAGCTGTGTGATTCCCAATTTTTTCTGTGTTAGTGTCCTCTACACTTGTTATGGGTGGGCTTGGATTCTGAGACTGCATTTTGCTCCTTCTCATTGTCATTTTGTGTAGCACTGTCCTCTGACTTTTGTTGTAGATCTTTGTTGCAGTTGTAGCCTTAACACCTACTGAAGTTCAGGTGCAGATCTACAAAGTTTGGATTTATCCAGCTGTGCCTGGCTTGTGTCTGGCTGCTGTGCTCAGTTCCTTCCTGTTGCTGCCCTTGGGGGTGAACCTGTTGTGCCCCTCTGGCAAGATGTTCTGCTCCTGTATGCCAGGCCTGAGCTGAGTCTGAAGGGGACAAAGTGGAGTAGGGGTGAGAGGCAGCTCTCCCACACACTCACTGGGCCTGACTAGGACTGGATCTGGGGGTTCCTGGAATGCAGCAGAAATTCCTACTCTGCAGGCAGGGTAGAGGAGGTGCTGCGGAGTGGTGGGGAGCGTCCCAAGGGGTGGAAGAGGGTCTCACCCACGCTGTACCTGGACTGGGATGAGTAGGTCCCGCTGGCGCATGGTAGCCAGAAGCTCTCCCACACACCGGGCCTGGGCTAGGACTGGGTCTTGAAAAGACATTTTTGAATGAGAAAATTTGCCAAATATTATTCATATGGCCTTGGGAAAGTTTTACTGTGTAGGTCATAGTTTTTCTTAATGTATCTAATACAGGGTCTACAGGGTTTCACTACACAGATCAGACTCATAGTGATTCTTCTGTTTTCAGCCTCCCAAGCACTGGGATTACAGGCGGGCACCACCACGCCCAGTCTCAGGCACATCTCAGAGTGCCCCGTTGGCAGGGCTGGTGCTGCATGTGGCACTGAGGATCAAACCCTGGCCTCTGCATCTGTCTAAGCAGGCACTTTAATTTTCTGAGTTATCTGGTCAGCCTGGTCATAGTTTTTTTTTTTTTTTTTAATGTCAGAATATTATGTGAATAATAGGAATGCATACATGGGGAGCTGTCAGAATCAGCAAAAAAGTATGTTACTTTTCTGTAACTGTGACAAAATACCTGAGATGATCAATTTAAATGGAAGAAAGGTTTACTTGGGCTTGTGGTTTTGGCAACTGTGGTTTGCACAAAGCTACACATTACAACAGGGGGCACCTGGTAGAAGAGGCCCACTTGACTCAAGGAAACCACAGAGCACAGGGAGGCGGGGCCACACTCTCAGTAATCCTTTCAGTGACCTCCTTCTTTCCTGAGGCTGCACCTCTTAGATTCCATCACCGACCAGTAGTGCTATGGCCAGGGACCACCCTTCAGCAGAGAACCCTCGGGGGATGTTGCCACAAGCGGAGTGCTTGTGTGGCTCATGCCTGGTCCACATGCAGCTCAGTGAGCACAACCTGTTCTGTAGGTTGTGTGCTGCATGCAGGCCATTTCACCCTGCATTTTCACTGGTTTGAAACACAGAAGGATAATTACTTTCCTAAAAGAAATATTAGGAAGTGGTTAAACATAGCATCATTGTCTTCTTCTTTTTTATTGATCACATATATAATCATCTAAATTTGACCAAACTTCTGCATATGGTTATAGTTCTGTTGCATTAAGATATAAGATAATAAGACTCAAATATTATATTTAGAGAACATTTAAATAGTTACCTTTAAACTAAGTAAAGAAAATAAGTTTGAAATTGAAGAGAAATAAGAAAAATA
>NW_004524750.1:2274205-2278896 GCF_000260255.1 Octodon degus
CATGTCAGGTTTGCATGTTCTTTCCACGAAAACATAATTGATTAGGAATTTTGGGCTATCAATCAGTTGACTGGAACAGGAGAGATCTGATTTGATTGCTATTACCAATGGATAGCTAACGAACACCAAATAAAACCACTCCACTAACATAATATGATCCAATGATATCCTACAACTGAAGTGGAAAGCGGAGTTTGAGAAGGGGAGACTGTTCCATCACTTTCCACATTGCCATGTATAGCTCAACATTTGAAGTTTTGTTAGAAGAATGTAATTCATTCAACAAACATACGAAGGGTCCTGAGATATGGAAAAGGCTGAAGGAGGATCATGATAGAGGCAAACGATCCAGAGCCCCAGTGAGCACAACATTTTAAGCTATTATAAAGTGAGCACGGACAGGTGCATTAATTTGTCAATTCAGTAAACATTTTCAGAATTCCGCACTATGCAAGAGACTCAGCTGCTACCCTGAATTGCCTCAATATACAACAAGCACACAGATGCCTGTGGGGATCCTCCCCAGGGAGGATTCAGAATGGGACTTTTCATTAGAGGAAAAAAATAAACCAACATGAGCAGAATACATGAGAATTTAGGAGAGGTTGCATCTAGTTGGGTGTTTTTGATTCACTTTTATTAATGAGATGGTAGTTGAGTTTAAGTACCAGTGACACTTTTTTAGCTGAACCAGGGCAAGCAATGCATAAAATACAGTTTCAGAGAGGGAAAGGCTATTTTTATTGGAATATGGGATACATTTAGAAATGTCATTTCACCTAGAAAGTGGTGGAATTGCATCACTCTAGTACTTGAATCCACATTAAGAAGTCAGGATGATTTCCAGAATTATCAGTAGTCTTGAGTGGGAGAACAAAGAAACTGAAGCCGTGCCTTGGGGAGGTTGTTCTGTGCAGTGACGGAGACCTAATCGATGGAAGCGGTCGTCTGGAGGAGACTGGCAATGCAGGTAAGAGACAGTGCGTGGCACCTCTGCGGCCCGGGGAGCTGCCCTGCTGCTGTCCCCTTCAGGCTGGCGCTCCTCCGTGCGATCCTCTGCGCAGCCACTCACCGCTGTAGTGGTTTCTTCGTGTGACATTGGCTACAACTGTCTCTTCACCTTCTTTCTCTTACTAGAGGCTGCCAAAAATGTTCTACAACAGAGACATTCAAATATCATGCAACTGATGAAAGATAGCAAATATATGTCCTGTACCTGACAGAATAAAGTCTACCGTATTACTGTGCTTTTCAAAATCCTCTAAAGTCCCTTTTTTCCACAATTTTGTCTATTTTCCTTACTCAGTGTTCCCTGGATCATTTCCACATGCAAAAACTTAGCAAAAGTTTCAGTTTCTTTGAGTGTCTATTTCCTATCTATGAGGTATAATATTTTATGCTATTTTTTAAAACCTATTGTTAATCTGTTCATGTTTCAAAAACAAACGTTTTTTCATGTCTTTTCTGGTACTTGCTGAGACTTGTTAACGAAATGCTTTGTTCCTCGCTCTTGTTGAGGGAACACCTTTCTCTCAGGCCTACTCCACAGCAGTCCGTGTTGCTCTGTGTATCAATATTACTTCCAGCCCAAGCCTGAGAATATCAACAGGATTGCTGATTGGAATCATTCATGAGAAATCCTAGCATTAGACAGTGCTGATAACAGCACAACGTCATGAATCTATTTCATATCATTAAATTGTAAACTTACTAAAACTCTACATAAAAATGAAAGTAATGATGTGGTATTACACATTTTCATTAAGAACCAAAAAAGAATTGACCTGCCATGAGGACCTACCTAAATACTGTACTGGATGAGAGAGCACAGCAGGACAAGAAATATGCAAAATATTAGAAATATATGTTTTTAATTTTTTTGAGAAAGATATAACAATCACAGTTTCAAAACAGGTTAGTAGGACAGTTACAACAATTAATACATTGCATATTATTGTCTTCGTAGTAGTTATTCAGAGTACAAGACGCAGACATGATATCCTGTATAAACACTATTAGCACAAATATTTCTTCTCATTGAATTAAGAGAAAGTAGCTGTATAGCCATACTCATATATATATATATATATATATATTTTAAATAAAAAATGGACCTTCATTTATATCCCCTTTTTTTGTTTAGTTTTGTCAGAGATGGGTATTCTATTGCCAAATATTGTAGGTGTGTGAATTCAGCAAAACAATCCAATATTAGTCCATAATAGTAGTAGGTTATCTGTAGAACTAGCAATGTCATAAGTGGTTAACTTGAGCCTTTTACGGCTCAGCATGTTAACCTGGATTTACTTTTTATGGCTCATGTTTATACTTTTCTGCTGGATAGTTGAGATCAAGATAAAGCAAAACCTCTATAACAAAAAATGTAACTTTTTTTATCTGACAAGGTCAGTCAAATCCCCTCAGGATTTACCCTGAAACCCTGTACCACACCTTGTAGATTCTTTGACAGTGCCAGCCATGTGGATCAGTCACGGCCATTTCTTGACCAATTTGCTCTCTGTAAAAGCCTGTGAGAATGTTTTCTCTCTAGGTGACTCTCCTTAGGCATACTCTACATCATCAATCACTTTCTTCTGTGCTCCCTCAAGAAAAGTCATAAAAGAAAGAAAGAAAGAAAGAAAAATGGTTGCCTGGTAAGCACAAGGCCCTGAGTTTGATCCCTGGTACCAAGAAAAAAAAAAAAAAAGTGAAGTCTCGTATTTAAGTTTCCCATAGGTGGAAGGTAATTGGATTAGGGGCTTACATCAGACTTACTATCAGAAGTGGTGTCTGGGCAGAAGAAGTGGGTGACCGGGTATGTGGCATGGAAAGGGTGGTTGCCCTCCTGGCCTCCTGTCTGCATCTGTGCTGCAACTACATGAGCACTGCCTCCCATTCCTGCCTGCCCGCTGCCCAGCCTTGCAGCCGGGCGCCGGGTCTGAGCCACGCCTGAGTCTAGCTCGGCCTTAAGCCCTGAGAGCCAGACACTGTGTCCCAGCCGTGAGAAGACAGCCGAGCAGCAGCCACGGACGGTACACAGGACTCACACGCCTAGTAATGAACAAAAGACCATTTTCAGAAAAAAGTCTATATATTTTTTAAAATTCCAAGATACTGTACTAGCAATATTCTATTTTTCTATTTAAAACAATTAAAAGTCATTTTTTTTTAAATTTGGAGAATGATGTTAGTGCAGGTTTACTTATGTGATATGTTATGATAATTTGGTATGTGGATAAAGTGAGTCATAATAAAATCAGGGTAATAAACGTTTACATCTCTTCAAACATGAATATCTTATGTGTTGGAAATTCTGTACTACTCTACTAATTTTGAAATATTGCTTTTGATTATTTTAGTCAGTATCTTTCTAGTATGGCACAGAAAGCCAGCAGCAGCACCATCTCCCCGCACTCTGTTGCCCTATGCTGGGCTTCCCCACGCCCATCCGTCCGTCGCCGTCTCTAGTGACTGCTGCCCCACCCTGTCATTCCCCAGCACTGTCGCTACCCACCACAGTGAGTCGGCAGACTTGGCCCTTGCCTCTCTGTGGGTATTCAGCCAACACTAACGCATCCAGGTCACTGAGTGTTGACGACAAAATGTGCATTTGCACAGCCAGTGAACAAGGGTCAGGTCAATTTCCTACTCTTTGTATGCACATTTAATTTTTACCAAAAAGGATAAAGGATGGAGCGTGGAAGCCAGGCCCTAACAGTGTTGGATTTCACTTCTTTCAAGTATTCAAATGAAAAATATGCTCATCACACTCTAACCAACTTCCTCACACACAGAAGGAAGACTGGAACAATAGCAATAAAAATAAGACCATCTAACACTTGAATAATGTCTTTAAAAAACTCAATAAAATAAAATTTAGTGGGCTTGTGGTAAAACAGTATTGTTCTAAGAAGAAAGTTACCAAAGTTAGGAAATTAGTTAAACATATAATAAACATGAATGGATATATATGTAAATATATGCATAAAACCTCTTGAAAGCAGCCAAGAAAATTATTTTAGTAATATTAACATTATTTATGACAAAATATTAAGCCTTAGACAAAAAAGAAACATAAGAATATCTAATGAGCCATGTTTATTAAGAAAACAGTGCTTGAGTTCTTGACATATGGTATCAAATCATTCCCAAATCTGTTGCAATGGAAACACTAGCTCCTCTATGCCTGCCATCACCATTTGCTTCAGAAAGCTTTAGTCCACGTACAAATGTAAGACACTATGAGTACAAAAGAGAGATAATTCTTTTTCTGTTATGTATTAATAATAGAAAAAGAGGGGTCTAGGGGGTCTGAGTATGCAGCTGACGCTCAGTGATCCTCCTGTTTTCATTTTCCCAAGCTCTGGGATTACAGGTGTGCACTGCCACGCCCAGTCTCAGTCACCTCTTCAGGGCACCCCGGGGTGGGGCCGGCAAGCATGCCAGGGATTGAAACCCCATCCCTGCGTCTGCCTAAGCAGGGGTTTTAATCCTTTCCAATTAACTCCTAGATTAAAGAATCTTCTGAATATTCTCAGGATCATTGCCTTGCTCATCTTTTACATATAACTGCATGGCTTAAGAATGCCATGTTTCCTAGCTCATCTCCTTTCCCTCTCTTGATCAGTTAGTCCTTGAGATCCTGCCTTCCCTTTCCTTGTATTATATCTTTCTATTTGTATTTCTTCTTT
>NW_004524750.1:2278996-2281846 GCF_000260255.1 Octodon degus
GTCTTCTGCCCTTTGTTGTAGATCTTTGCTGTAGTTATAACCTTCACACGTACTGAAGTTCAGGTGGAGCTCTACAGAGTTTGGAGTTATCCAGCTGTGTCTGGCTTATTACTGGCTGCTGTGCTCAGCTCCTTCCTGCTGCGGACCTGGGCTAGGACTGGGTCTGGGGGTTCCAGGAAGTCAGCAGAAATTCCTACTCCCAGGTGCTTTAATCCAATGAGCTGTATGGCCGGCCCTAAAATAGATAATTCTTAATGAGATAATTTTATTTCTATTTGCTGCTGCTGTTACTGTCAAAGAAACGTTATCAATTAGAAAATCTATAAGAAACATGATCAATCAAAGAATGTATTTGCAATCATTAAAAGCATTCAATAAAGTGACTAAAACCAATTAAAACAAAAAATGTATAATATAGTACATTAAATGAGAAGTACTTACACATGCATGGTAGCTAGATTTCATTAAAATTATCCCATAAAATATTTTTAAAGAGACATGATTTTGAAGGAAAAAATTTAGTCTACTTTTTAAGTGCTTATGCTTTGCAGAACATTAAAAGTAAAATAGATCAATAGTAATTTTAAAAATTGTGCAATTGGTCAATATATCTGAATATTATATATTATAAAATGTTATGATTTTAGATCAGGGAAACTGCAGTTTACTTACCTCGGCAGGAAGTCAGGTAAATAAAAAGCACAACATTGTAAAATGTTGATTCTTCAGTTGAAACCCACAATAAAATTCATTTCATTTTCTCTCTCTGTATAAATTCTTCTGCTCTTCAAATTCTAGGCCATCTCTGTGCAGACTATGAATAGAATTTTATCCTAAAATAGCAGCTGGTTAGCTAGCTTGTCTTCACCTCCCAGTTCCACTCACACTGCAGGTGAAGTCGCGATCTCATTGCTGAAGTGGCAGGGAGGATAGCGATCCGAGGGCTTTATTTTCCAGCTGTTCCAAGGTAGACAATCGAGCAAAGGAAAAAATGTGTGATTTTAAAAGCAGTGTGGGTCTTTATGAGTGATCAGGGTTTCTGTGTATTTTTATTGTAGTGTAAGAATGAAATGTTTGAAAATTCAATTTCTTTTTTCTCATAAACTAAGAGTTGGCACATTTTTCAAAAATAAAATGAAAGTGAGGCTGTGGCTCTTGGAGAGTCTAGTAAATTGATCTCTAGGGGCAATATTTCTGAAATCAAACTCCATTTGAGATGATTCTAGACTAATCTAAATGCGAGATACAATGAAAAATTAGATTGGGGAAAACTTTACTTTTTATTGTATGTAAGTGATTGTAAAGTTACATAGAGGATAAAAATTTTAATCACTGCTGCTACTAGATAGGCATTTTGTGTGATAGATTTACTTATTTCTTTCATAATGAAGCCAGTCTGAATAGGGGAATATTCAATAGTTTTCATGAAAATAAAGATCTGTTTTAAGGTATAATATTTTTAAAAATCTTATGTGAGTTGGATTTTTGAGCAGTAACATTAAAAATGATACATTTTGACTTAGTTCTGGAAACTATGGCTTGTCTGCACCCAGACAGCCAACACATTTGCTGGTAACTTTGGTTAGCAAACTCATGACCTAAGAGAGTAACTGTCACATCAGCAGTCATGACCTAAGAGAGTAACTGTCACATCAGCAGTCACCTGCTCAAGACTGAGGCCAAACAGCTCCATTTAGGGTGGCTGTCCATGCACCATCCTAGAGAAGCTGAAGAAGGAGAAAACAAGATGCAAAGAAAATGGAAATCACTGTCAGATGGAATCAAGCATGTCAACGGCCTCATTCTTTGAGATGTTACACTTTCATTTTTATAAGCTAACAAGTTTATCACACTTTGTCTTCCTACGTAGGTGACCTAAGAAGTGTTCATTCAGTTCTCTACGGAGATACATTTAATTAATAATTACTAACATAGTTCTTATGAGCTGCTGCAAGGCACAGGAGTAGTGCCTGTCCTACTTGTAACCCTGCAACATTTTCTTTGCTAAAAATAGTTTTTCTCACTGGATTGGAATCCTAAGGTGTGATAAAGACGTGCCTGGCAGGCATTCACTTTAGCAGGAGAGCTCACAGTCGGGGAGGGGCCTCCAGCCTCGCTGCCCCAGGTCCCCTGCGCACCCTGCTCCTCTCCGTCCCCTTGTGCTGAAGAAGGTGAGTGCACTATTCATCAAGGTACAGCAATTTTGGCCTGTCTGTTATAAAAGAAATATATTTAAGTTTGAATTATTTTGTATGTGTGTGCATTGTTTCAGTTTTCCCACTGCAGCTGCTCAGGTGCCAGGCACTGTGGTAGCTACTGAATGCCTATAATCTTAACGAAAGTGATGACTACATAATAGAGGTATGATAGACGCATGAATCGATGGAGAAACAGATGGTAGATTGATAGATGATAGATACATTCATACGAGGTATTAAGATGTGCTGATACAGAGACAGATTTAGTAAATGAAGCTATTCCTTTCTTAATTCATTGTCATTAGAAGATTAATAAAATGATTTTGTTTCTGAAGGTCTTTTCCCCGAGAGTAACACTCACCCTATACTTAGTATCTTCCATTTTGGGAAACTGAAAAAACAGTAAAAGGACTGGCCAGATAGCTCAGTGGACTAAGTGCCTGCTTTGGCAAGTGCAGGGGCCGGGGTTCCAGCCCCAGCGCCACCTGCCATGCTGGCCACCAATTCCAGGTGTGGTGGCACATGCCTGTGATACCAGAGTAGGGGAGGCTGGAAACAGGAGGACCACTATGAGTCTGAGCTGCTTAGTGAGACCTGTACCAAACACATAAATGAAAAGCAAAAAGAAAAAAACAGTAAAAAACTATATATA